>NW_013667772.1:129711-145319 GCF_000517525.1 Limulus polyphemus
CAATGGTTGTGAAATGAAGCAGGTTAACTGAGCAGTGTTTAACCCTATTTGATGCTGACAATGGTTGTGAAATGAAGCAGGTTAACTGAGCAGTGTTTAACCCTATTTGATGCTGACAATGGTTGTGAAATGAAGCAGGTTAAATGAGCAGTGTTTAACCCTATTTAATACTGACAATGGTTGTGAAATGAAGCAGGTTAAATGAACAATGTTTAACCCTATTTGGGCCAGTGAGCATCTTTCAACTGCCAAATGCACACCTGCATATAAAAATTCAACGTTTCAGAGAAAAATAAGAATTCTAATATATTGTTATTATGTAATCTTTACTTGGTGCAATTGGTAAAGTAAAATTAAAATCTTTACAATTTTCATTTATGTGCAACTTATAAACAAAGCATTTATAATATTTTTGTAGAATTTTTTTTCATCCCAAAATATATGTTTATATTTGCCAAGAAATATCACACCTTGAAATAATAATGTTTCATCTTTTGTTTTTCACGTGATTTTCTTTCAATGTTTATAGTTTATCGGTAGAGTCCTTTGTTGCCACCGTATTATCTCACAACATTTAGTCTGAAAAACTACTAATGAAGCTCAGCTTTGAGAACAACTAGAACCATCGGTTAAAAGATAGAATATTTATTATAAATAACTTCGCAGGATGTTGATGTATCTTCACCAAAATTGGGTTGGATGTTCATTAAGTCCATGCGGAGATACATTCAAATGTTCAGTTTTGTAGTTTGCATTTTGCGGTTTTTATGGGCGTTTTTGCATTTTTCACCACTACTTCGTCCCCTGTTGATGGATGTTCACCAAATTATGCATGGAGGTTTGTTGGGTCCATGCGGAGATACATGTAAATTTGCGTTTTCACATTTTGTGTTTTGCAGTTTTATGGGCGGTTTTTACAATTACATATGAGGGAAGTAACTTTTCATATCTTAAGATAACCTTTCATTAATCATGAATTTACACAACCTCCATCCAGGCGACGAGTGCTCCAGCTAGTATATTATAATCTGTCTACGTAAATTTAGAATAAATAAAGTGGTTTAAGTAACAGTTTGTGATTTCTTAAATATTGGCCATCTAGAGTTCTTGTTGGGGTAAACAAAGGATTCTAATAAGAAACTTACAACAGTTAAGAACAAATTTCAGAATTGGAATTATTTTATAGTTTTTGTATATTTTATTATTTCTTACATAATGTTTATGTGTTAAATTATATCTGTTTGAAAGCTACAGAAGTTTTCTTTTATCAGGAGACATTAGGTAAGCTTGTTACTTACTTTGAGAATATTGGTTTCCACAGTTTTGATAACTAATATGTACAAAGGTTGAATACTGTATGTGCTGGAATATTTGAAGCAATGAATGAACAGAAAAACGAACGAACACAAAAACAGAAGAATTATAAATATTAAGACTCAGCAGGCTGCTTACATCATTGGTTAAAGCATAACTTATCTAATTCTGGTTTTAGAAGCGTTATTCAAGCTATATATATATATTACAATAGCATTTTTTTTTCGGACTATTCGAAAGAAATGTGATAATTTACGAATTTTAGCATTTATATCAATGTTATAAAAACAGTCATTTTTACTTGTTATGCGAATTTTACTTATATGTGTGTGTGTATAAAAAATACATAACAAATTTAAGAAAGACCAATTTTGACAAGACAAATTTAGAAAATATGTACAGCTTAGTGAACCAGAATGTGTTTATTTCGTCTCTAGGGGCACACATTATTCGAATCATCGTGATATGTATATATATATATATATACCTGTTATAGAAAGCATGTTTCCTATTTTAAATCCACAGGAAATTTTGCTTGTCCATCTGTTTTAGAGCTAACCCACATTAGGCTATCTACTGTAACCACCACGGGGAAATCGAACCCCGGATTTTTGCGTTGTAAGTCCGTAAATTTCCCGCTGTCCCACCGGATAACCATAAGAATTTTGTTGTTCTTGCACTGCATAGTTTATTACTCCGATATTCCTCTACTAGCATAAGAAATAAGTTCTGGGTTTCCATTAGCATGTAACTTCCCTGAAGAGGAACGAATTCTTTAAAACAAACCAAACTCAGCAGCTCAAGCTTATATGTGAAAACTCGAGTTTATGCGCTATATTTTTTACAACTTTATCTGGGACTAGTGAATTAATCAGTAGACTTTGTGGTGTTCTCGAATTTATTATTAAAGAAATGTGTTGCTTTTAATTTGTTTTTAGAAAGCACATATCACGTGTTTGGAAAGGTTAGTTTCATTGATCAGCTACAATATAAAGGTGGCTGTTTCAGGAAAACAGTGCCAGAAATGAGGAATTAGTTCCACCTTTTCAGTTACGACACTGTAAAATTAGTCTGGTTGAAATTCCTTTTAAACAAAATTTCTGACGAGTTGAGACATCACAGAACACGTGTGTTGTTAATGTAGTCTTCCCATCTCACGTAATCATAGGAGATTTGGAGTGAAATATATTTGCAAATCGAGGCAGTATTCCCCGTTGGCAGTAGAAGCTTAGTGATTAGTGTACTACGTATTCTAGTTTTGTCGTCTTTGGGAGGAAGGCTTTGCGCGTGATACTGTTGCCATGACAACATTTGGTGTTTGACAGCGGCGCTTTAGAAGAAAGTCGGTACCTGAGGATGTCATTAAATCCAGAATCTACAAGGAACGTAATGAATTAGAGATATTTGAAAGCTGTACTTTTCGTTCTGTTTGTCAAATTTAATTTGAAACGGTGTGTCATATCACAACCTAAGATGAAACACCCTCCGATTAGAAGTAATAACAAAATTGAAATATTTCCATGTATAGGTGTGCGTTAAATACTCTAAAGTGATAACGTCTAAGACTGCCATTGATATGACACTCATACACACTGCTAAGCAAATATGTAGATCTTATCTAATTGGAACAAAAGATCAAAATATCTAGTTTTGAAATCATAAAGTAGCAAATGAACGAACATTACCTAAATTAATGTAACTTATCACATTTCTTGAAATCATAAAGCAACAGATTATTGAATCATAACTCAATAATCAATTATTATTATCTGTCTTGATGGCAGTTAGCAACAGGTTAGCGAAGACTAACGAACAAAAACATTTAAACATTAGTGTTGAAATCATAAAAGACGACACATTAGTGTTTTAGTGTTGAAATACAAGAATGTATAGATTACACTTATATTGTTTCGTTTTGTTTTTGAAACGATTTTCATGATGTGTGGTTTATTCTAACTTCTCTCATTCTTTGGTTGAGAGTTTATAACGTAAAACAATTTATTGAAAGTGTATCGTTTGTGTTCTTTAAATGTATTGTTGTGTTTTTAATGTGATGAACCAAGATTTACACCTTATGTTCCTTCATTGTATATAGCCGTGTTTTAAATGCGATGAGACAAGGTTTGTACTTTATTTTCTTCCATTGTATAATTGTGTTTTTAATGTGATGAGCCAGGGTTTACACTTTATGTTCTTTAATTGTTTATAGTCCTGATTTTAATGTGATGAGCCAAGGTTTGTACTTTATTTTCTTCCATTGTATAATTGTGTTTTTAATGTGATGAGCCAGGGTTTACACTTTATGTTCTTTAATTGTTTATAGTCCTGATTTTAATGTGATGAGCCAAGGTTTATACTTTATATTTTTTATTGTGTAATTGTGTTTTCAATGTGATGAGTCAAGGTTTAACTTTATGTTCTTTCATTGTATATAGTTGTATTTTTAATGTAAAGAACCAAGGTTTACATTTTAACTGTGGACGGTTTAGAACGTGACGAACAGTTTCTCGGGGCTGTATAATTTCCGCTCACTTTTTAATCATTATGTAATTAGGCTAAACAATATTTACAACCTCTGTTGAACCTTCAGCTAAACCTAAAACCTGAGAACCTGACAAATCGAAAATTGTACGGTAATCTACTTTATTCAGTAGTTTGCCTTTTTTTTTTATCAAATAAACTGAAGACAACCAATCACTTGGTATATAGTGGGGACAATTCCCCTTCTCCTGGGAGCACAAACTACAGTTCCTTATCACAGCTCTGAGACCCAATCTAATACACGCCTTTATATGACAGAAAAACAAGCTTAAAGCAATCAAGGTTTGTATGCTCTAAGTAACCCACCGAGAAAGTTTATCGGTAGTGGAAGATTTCTCAAGGTTTGGATGAAAACTTTTATGAATGACGTGAAACTTGTATAGTTATTCCTTTATTTCCCCGAAAGGGAGCCTAAGGCCGCCTGGAGGGTCACCTGTTTTAACCACTCGCACCACTGTACAGTAGTGTGCTGTCTGTCTATCAGTCAGTAGGCACTAAAATGACGTCACATAAGGGATGCTTAATGATGCAGTTTGTACTGTTGTGACGTCAGTAAAACGTGCGCATGCCAAGAATCACAAAAAGAAAATTATTCACTCTGTAGTCTATAAAACCAAATGACATATGAACTTGAAAAGCAAGAATTAAAAATATTTGTTGCTCTTAATTTTGATTTTACTTAGTCTTGAAACAGAACACTTTCGGGGACCCCTTAGAACTGCATATAGTCTATCTTTATTCCTTATGGAATATTTGCTAAGATGCTGATAATATAAGTTATCAGATCACTAAGTAGTTGTTTTCTATGTCTAAATCCACTGATTATTATGTAATATCTGTTCTTTCTGATATCTTTTCATACACATTCTTACTAGAAAGGAATAATTATGAATAATTTAGATGGTTCAAGAGTTTCAGTTTAAATCACAAATATTCAAACAAAAAGTTGTAAGAATGAATTGTCGTTAACAAAAACAGTATCAAGCTGCAGACAATTTTAAATAGTGATTACAAACTATATACTGAGTAACTGATCTCTATTACTTAGTTAGTTTGATGTTATGAATTATTATACATGTAATATATAAAGAGTAAAATCACAAATAGCTTGGTCACAATTTACTACTTAATCCTTAAGTGACACCTGGTAGTATTATTTCATAATTTTTCAAATAATTTAGTATTAATAATAGTTCTCTTAATGCAATGAAAACTTAAAATGATTATTGTATTTTATGACAAAGCTATTAAGGCTATCTGCTGCCGTCCCTAATTTTGAACTACCACCAGGGGGAGAGCAGCCAGATAGCAGCACAACACCCCCCATACACTTTAATTTTTTTACTCTCACTCTTATAACGCATCCACAACTTAAAATGAAAGGAATATTTTGTGGTATCGCACGGATTCAGATGCCACTCTCCAGCTCCGAAATTCAGAGCTATATCACATGGCGAACACACGCCCTTAAAAGGGCCATTGTTACTACAAAAAACCTATAAATTGTTGTTAACAAATTTTTGGATACACTTTAACCCTAAAATTATCAAATGGTCCATCGGAATTTTAAAAACTTTTTCTTTTTTTTGGTAAACTATTTGCACTCTAAGTTGATTGTGGATTCATTATTCTTACAACTTATCCTAGTAATCACTGCTAAGGTTTCCTATCTATCTTGTATAGAAAATAAGTAAGATTTTGTTCTGTTCGTATCTCTGAGAGTTGTCACGGGGAGAAAACATAAACTTGTTCAATATGATGAAACATTTGGACCCTGGAGGTAATTAACGGTATAAAAACAACTTACTAATATGAGAATTAAGTCTTAAATAATTTTTTTATGTACACTCATCAATTTTCACAAATTATACAATATGTGTTTTTAAGTTATTCCAAGGATAGCACATTTGTTATATTATGTACATTTATATACATACGTTATCGTCATTGAAATTATAGGAATTAACTGCTTTAAAATCGGCTTTGTGTTTAATCAAGAAAAAAAAAAGCCTTTATCGTTTTTCCAATAACTTCAGTTACCAAGCAACTGTCAGTGGAACTCAGAAGCGAAAAGCTTAATCTAATTGATATATATATATATAACGTAAAATTTGATTTCACTTACTTGCAACCCATAAAATTTTTAATACAAAGAGAAAGTGTAAAACAGTGGAAACTCCTTTGGGAAGCTTCAAATTTGCTTTTCAAACAAGTTCAATAAATTAGTTTAGAGAGAGTAAAAAGATCCTGCGCGCGTACACGTTGTGGTAGTATAGACACGGGTGACAAGAGTTATGAGTAATAACGGAGATAAAAAGAAATAGGAAGTCCTGGAGATAACACGTCTCTAAGCTGTAAATGGATTTGTCTAGTTTGATGGGCTATTTTAGTCTTCCTCGTGCGATGTGGTTTTATGGTCCTATATTTCTAGTGTCATCTTTCCAGGTTCGTACATGTGTTTTTTTGTAAAATACTGAAAGCGTACAGCCATTGGCTCTATGACACAAAGAGTAACTGAGCACGTCATTCAATGAAACTGGTGTTTGAAATTATCATAGCAAAGTTGTTTATTAAAACAAAAGCCGGTCTGGTTGAATCACATTCGACTTTCCTTTTTGAAGTTTGTTACTGTTTCGCTTTCGACTTGAAAGTTTTCCATTTGCAGATTGTCCCACAGGCAGACTTCATAGTTATTGTCTTATAGGCAGACTTTATCTTTTATTATATTGTTCCGGTTTTGTTTTGTTTTTTACTTTTAATTTTTGTTATTATTATGTTGGTGATCTTAAACTGGATCGCCCTCCGCTGACTTAGCGGGAATCTTGAGGGCTTATAACGCTAAACTAAAATTCATGATTCAATACCCGTGATGGCCATAGCGCAGATAGCCCATTGTGTAGCTTTGAGCTAAAAACAAACAAATTAGAAAACTAAATATAGCTGAAGAAATGTATAGGTTAAATTGATATTGTGTTGTTTATTATGAAATTACACTTACTATGTACCGTTGTGACAGGAAATCTATACTTCTATATCAATATTTTTAACCAGAACGTCTTGATTTAACTTCATATTGTTTTTATATTTTACTTAATTAATAACAAACTAACTACAGCATACAGTGAGCTATTCTTCGAATATAAAATACATTAATTATGAACAATACATTTTATATATGTAGAATTCATTGATTAAAATAGGACTTATCACCTACATAATGACGGACTATTTATTAAAGTTCTATCATTAATTATAGTTGTCATAAGACATTAGTATTAGGCCTATTATATTCTTAAGTACTACATTATTTATCTAGTCCTTCAGAGATCTTCGAGAATTAGAAATGTGTATAACAATAGTATTCCAACCACACTGTATTCGCCATATTCATCGCCTACGACGCGTTTTGCTCAGTTCAGATCTCTTCAGTCCAGTTGGGATACAAAAAACACGGTAGTAGCCGGTACACTATTTATATAAGCCATTTGTTTCAATATACATTTGATATGGCGTAAACGCCTTTTACAGGGTGGCGAAGCATGATTATAATTATTGTTGTCATAAGACATTAGTATATCATTATTACATACTCATCTAATTGTTGGAAATCCCTAAGGGACTGGATAAAGAATGTAGTGTTTAAAAATGTAACAATGAGAATCAATTGAACAAGATCTTATAGCTACATTCTATTAATTCTATTCTATATAATGATAAATCATTGGTTATATAAGGCCTTAACTCTTCACATAAATATTGTATTTTTTTATCGGTAATTAAACATAAACCTCATGTTTTAGTCCTGTATAAATCATTTATTAAATTATTTTTCACTAAAAGTATGTTTTATACATAATTTACATCGACAAGTAGTTGATAAACGTTCTGCTGTGAAGCTATTACTTAAAACGGTGCCCCCTCCCCCCACATACACACACAGTGTTTCAACGGCAAGTCTTAACAAAAACCAACTGAAAACAGTTTATCAAGAGTACGTTTCTTTAGTATTGGTTTATATATGTCTTCCAAAACCCTTATAATATGGAACGTGCCTAAAATACAGCAATATGGCGCAGTAGTATGTTTTACATGACATACATTTCGTTCTCTTTGTTTAATGCTATATATCTTTCATACTTTTTATTAATTTATTAAAATTCAGAGGTTCCCGTTTTCCTCAAATTATAATGTACACATACAATATTAGTCTGACATATTACAGTCCAGTGTTTCAAGTAAAAGCCGAACTTACCATGGAAAATGAACAAACAAACTAGGAAACTAACATCCAACTCTAAAACCATTTGACTGCGCTTAGCGTTGCAGTAATAAAACGGTAATAGAAAACGCGTAGTAATTTGTTTTAAAACAAAATTATTGATGACAAATTGTGTTTAGGTTTCATGTTCTAAAATTATTTCAAAACTTGACTAGGTGTGGGCCAATGTGTTAATGTGCTTGGTCTGTGATTCAGAGAGTTCATGGTTCGTAACCCGTTGTTTCAAAAAAAGCGCTCCATACTCTGTGTGCGCGACATAAAAGCAATCATCAAATCCCCCTATTGAGTCGGACAAGATCAGTCCTAAGTGTTGACGGTGAATAATGTTTACTGACCCGCCTGAAGACAAGTTAGGGTTAAAGTTTATTAACTTAAAACGTTAAAATCCGGGGTAAGATTTCCCACGGTGGACACATTAGATAGCCCAATGTGGCTTTGCTCTAAAACAAACAAACAAAATCTATCTATACAACTAAACACTCTAATCTATCAGTTCAAAATTGTGATCGAACACGGCCCACTAGTTAGTGTACCGGCCCACTAGTTAGTGTAACGGCCCACTAGTTAGTGTACCGGACCAGTAGTTAGTGTGCCGAACCACTAGTTAGTGTAGCGTCCCAGTAGTTAGTGTACCGGACCATTAGTTAGTGTACCGTCCCAGTAGTTAGTGTACCGACCCAGTAGTTAGTGTACCGGACCAATAGTTAGTGTACCGACCCAGTAGTTAGTGTAACAGCCCAATAGTTAGTGTAACGGCCCAAGAGTTAGTGTAACGGCACAATAGTTAGTGTACCGGACCATTAGTTAGTGTACCGTCCAGTAGTTAGTGTACCAGACCACTAGTTAGTGTACCGACCCAGTAGTTAGTGTACCGGACCAATAGTTAGTGTACCGACCCAGTAGTTAGTGTAACAGCCCAATAGTTAGTGTACCGGACCACTAGTTAGTGAACCGGCCCAGTAGTTAGTGAACCGGACCGGACCACTAGTTTGTGTACTGTCCCAGTAGTTAGTGAACCGAACCACTAGTTTGTGTACCGTCGCAGTAGTTAGTGTACCAGACCACTAGTTAGTGTACAGACCCAGTAGTTAGTGTACCGGACCACTAGTTTGTGTACCGTCCCAGTAGTTAGTGTACCAGACCACTAGTTAGTGTACAGACCCAGTAGTTAGTGTACTGGACCACTAGTTAGTATACCCGCCCAGTAGTTAGTGTACCGTCCCAGTAGTTAGTGTAACGGCCCAGTAGTTAGTGTACCGGGCCACTAGTTTGTGTACCGTCCCAGTAGTTAGTGTAGCGACCCAGTAGTTACTGTACCGGACCACTAGTTAGTGTACCGGTCCAGTAGTTAGTGTAAGGGCCCAGTAGTTAGTGTACCGTCCCAGTAGTTAGTGTACCAGGCCACTAGTTAGTGTACCGGCCCAGTAGTTAGTGTAACGGCTCAGTAGTTAGTGTACCGTCCCAGTAGTTAGTGTACCAGGCCATTAGTTAGTGTACCGTCCCAGTAGTTAGTGTACCGTCCCAGTAGTTAGTGTACCAGGCCACTAGTTAGTGTACCGTCCCAGTAGTTAATGTAACGGTCCAGTAGTTAATATAACAGCCCAATAGTTAGTGCACCAGACCACTAGTTAGTGTACCGGACCACTAGTTAGTGTACCAGACCACTAGTTAGTGTACCGGACTGCGGTGCTAAGGTTTGTGGTTCGCAAAATAAATCGCTATCCACAGTTAGGGATCGTGGGTGCACAGTGAGAGTGATAGTCAAATCCCAGTTTTCAGTCTGACAAAAGTAGCCCAATAGTTTTCGGTGAATGATGCTGACCAGTTGCTTTCTTTCTAGACTATCATTCCAAAAATCAGAGACAGCTAACTCAGATGGCCCTCGTGTAGCTCTGCGCGATATTAAAACAACAAACAAGTTCAAAGTCCAGGATGGGTATACGCACACAGCTCTTGTTTCGAGATTCTGGGACCTAAAAAAGTCCAACGTTAAAGATGAATATATCAGATAGCCATCTTTTCAAGATTTTGAAACAAACAAGTTCAAAATTAGGGATGGGTAGATGCAGAATGCCCTTTGTTTCGAGATGCTCAAACAAACTTTCGTAACTTGTTATCGGACATATTCTTGCAGTTGTAACTGCTCTATCCAACCACTCTATATATGCAAATCTCATTTAGCTAAAAATGTTTAAAATTACACATAAAAATACAATAAAAAGATGATGTAACCTTCTATCTCGCTACATTTATCTAAGATAATACTGAAAACCAGTGTTTCGTTTGAATGCTCGTGAAATAACGGTTCAAATAAAACTTTACAAATTAGAAACTGGTGTCTTAAACATGAGCGGAATCCTATGTACATATGGGCTAAATGACCAGGTCAGATACCCTAAGGTTCAGGTACAACTGTTTCCAATTTTAAAGTATCCAACAAATATCATCTACTGTCATAAGGCTTTTATCTGATTCTTTGAACCAAATAACAGGAATGACTTTCACTTTTATAACACGCCTCCAGCAGTAAGTACAAACCGTGTAGCGGCATTACTTATAGACTAGGTTTATCATTATATTTTTTCCGCATAGTGTGATTTGGAATCCGAATCGGCCTTATGTAATCGAAGTCATATATAAGCGAGTTCTGTAATAATAATAAAAAGACACATGAGCCAAGACCGTAATTAACAGTAACCTAGAATCGATCCTCATTTTCAGAGTTTCAAATATGTTACAGTTTTCTAAAGGAAATGTCCAAAGTTTTGGGTTATATCTGCCTGGATGACATTTGCAATTTTCTTAACGTCCAAAATTGAAGGAAAATTGTTATTGGCCGCTATTCAGTTCTTCACATTATGTAGCCGCACAATAGCAGATTTAATAAATATGCTTAGTATTCCGTATTCACCTATCCAGTGTATAGGTTTTTCTCGTAGTGGAACCAAGAATGTTTATGATAAAAAAAACATTAATAACAGACTTGCCCCTTATTAGCTCAGTGTTAATTACAATTCTATCTAAAAGATAATCTAACTATCTTAGATTCTATACAGTCAAGTTCCAGAAGGTGTTAGAAACAAAGGAATTAGGATGGTTCAAATCATAAAGTAATAGCATCATGTGTTCTCCAAAAGTACTTTTGTTGATCGTAGCTGTTCCTTAAAAAGGTAATGAATTAAAGACTGGTTTCTAGTGTTACTGTAGTTTTTCGTGGCACTCTCTATCCACTGTCAGTTAACGTCTGCCTTACAATTAGCAGCCTGCAAAGTCACTAAATGTGTTTCTTTTGATCTTTCTCGTTTCGTTATTTTTTTGTAGATCTACGAGATAACACACAGTCCTGTCAAATCTCGAAGTGTAGGGGAGAACTGTATCTGAAGAAATAATTTTCATATTTAATTACATTTGGGGCCATTTTTGTATCAGATCATTTGTTTAAACCGAAACTCTAAAGCCAATCAATCATGAAATCTCTCATAATCACAATTTAATTTGCCCAGCAAGCTAACTTAATAAGACAGAAATGTACCTTCGTCACGATTGATGCATACTGTCTAAATTATCCTTTGGATATACACATTTAAATATCCAGTTCTTCAAGTTGAAAAAAAAAATTGAACGAGCTGTGTAAGTTTGCTGTAAGCGACCACACTTCTTGAATATGAACACGTAAGTGTAAATATTTTAATTATTCTTTTTGCACTACATATATTTGAAAAAATAGAAATGAAAGTAACATTCAACGTTGTATCACTATAACTAATAGATTCGACGTTAGATCGTCTTTTAGGGATGTTTTATTTGATTTCATAGAATTTTATGTTCAATAAATATGCTTTGTGTTTGTTTGTTTCTGAATTTCGCGCAAAGCTACACGAGGGAAAATCTGCGCTAGCTGTCCCTATTTTATCAGCGTAAGACTAGAGGGAAGGCAGCTGGTCATCACCACCCACGGCCAACTATTCGGCTACTCTTTTCCAACAAATAGTGGGATTGACTGCACATTATAACGCCCCATGGCTGAATAGGCAAGCATGTTTGGTGGGACGGGGATTCGAACCCGCGACTCGCAGATTGCGAGTCGAGCACCCTAACCATAGCCAGGCCTATGCTTTGTGTATCCTGGCAGTTAATTTTAAGAGAATACTGGAAAAAAACGACAATTTCTACAAAATCATGTAGTGTAAACTCATTTTCTTCACCAATTACTGCATTTTTTATATAAAAAAAGAGTTTTGTTTTACTTTGTGTAACATTCTTTTATACCACGAACTTTGTTGTTTAGCTATAAATTTCATCCAACTACCCATGGCTACATATATAGTTTGTAAACAGCTTCAGTTCAGTTTCATTTGGCAAAACAAAAGCTTACGATGGTTAATGCTATTCTTCAGATCGGTTATTCTGCTACACAGTACTATTACTTATTCCAATTCATAAGTGATCGTGTGCTTTATGACCCTTTGTCTATTGGTATTAAATAATTAATTAAAAAGAAGCAAAAGATATCACATATTAAAATGTTAACATTTCAAATCTCTTCTGTTCATCTATCTATCTATCTAAGCACGTGTTTAGACTGTTTGCTCTTCATATACCGAAACCGACCTGATTCATAATATCTTAATCTGGACCAAAATATGTTGCTCTACAACCATTCGAATTGTTCTCTGAGTCAGAACGTCGCTGTGTCGTCTGATTTTGTTCTCTACTCTTAGTCGTCAGCTGAACCTCCACCCCGCCTCATATGGGATACTATTTCTATCCCTTTTCTATTCAAACCTTCACGTGATGTAAACGTAACCTTAACTGGTTGTCAGTTGTTACACAGAATTGTGAAACAAGGAATGAAGACATCACGTGACTTAGTCGGAGTGCTGAAAATAAAATTTTTTCGAGCTCAAGTACCCAATATCTGATTTAACTAGGATGTTTTTGTTAAACTATTGCGTTTTCATCAATATCTACCCATCAGTCATTGACAATTCCGAATATCGTTTAGATGTTTGAGAATATAAATATACACTCATTATTAACAAAATATTTTACTGGATACATATGCTGGTTGAAATATGATTTTTTCTTGGTAATACACCTACAAAACAAGATTAAAGTAAGTAAGGTACACTCTATTATTTTTTAAAGTTACTTTAATTAGCAGTATTGTTTAGAATGTTTAATATATCTAGTTTTATTATTTTAATTTGTTATTATTATATTCTTGATATAGAAATCGTTTTGTATTGTTAACATAATAAATGAATATAAGACTAACCTAATCTCCTAAGCTGGCCATCCCTCGTGAGATATCACTGAAAATATCGTTAACAGCGAGAATACCCAACTGACGAAACAATGCATTCAAATTGTTACAAGAAAGAACGTCAGAAAAGTACATTTAATTAGTTATACTCATTACCAGATTGATATTTAGTTTTGCTCTAAGTAGATAGCTTGCTCTGATCGGACTTCTTTTTGTTTGCTTGTTGAATTTTGCGCAAGAATACTCGAGGGGTAGTTGTGATAGCCGTCCCTAATTTGGAGTGATAGATTATAGTGAAAGCAACTAATCAGCACAACCCATTGCCATTCGTGGGCTATTCCATGGCCTCAATCTGTAGAACGCGATTTTGTTTTGGCGATAAGAAGACACTAACCACGAAACCTTGGATCCACAGTCCGCCACGATTATCTGAAATTAATATAAACAACTATTAGTTCACTCGGCACCAAATATTAATGTTAAAATGATGTCACTGAAGACAATACATAAACTTGAAGATGACAAAAACCACTTTCGATTTCCTGACACAAAACTTTTCATCAAACCATCTTCTAAAATGGTGTAGTAAAATCGTAGTTTTATTGAAATAGTGATGAGTTTTAAGGTCTCGATCATAACTTTAAAAATATATACATAATTTATGTTAACTAAGATTTTTGATAGGCTATATTCGACCTTAAACCGAAAGGAAAGTAGTGAAAACTCGACAAGGTATTTAAGATACAAGTTTATTGTATACACCTTACAACGTTTTAGAACGTTTATAAACGATAAATTCTCTAGACTATGCTTGAGATTTGTATGCATTCATTCAGATTAACGTTTCAGTATAACAAACAATAGCAAAGGTTTCCGACAACTCTGAGATTAAAAATTAATGTTTAGATAGGAGAGTGTGGGCCGCCATTTTCACTGTTTTGAGACGTAGCACACGAACCGTTCGTTCGATGCAAGGGTAATCCTAGAAGCAGCATAAAACGTGATTTACTGTCAACGTACTCTTTCAGCCGAACTTCAGTTAACGGCATTAAAGCGGTAAAATTGAAATGGCTGACAAACTCAAAGTGTTCATCCGATTGCTTATCCAATTAAAATCGATCTCCGTAGGGTCCCCTTGAGTTCTTCTACCAAACCAAATTTCATTCATATCAATTTAGCCATACTGGCAGCCAACAACTCTGTATTAGATAGATAGATAGAATAACTGTATTAAGTAAACTTTCCATTCAGCTTGGCACCTCGGTATATGAAATATATAACGATCATACTAAGTTGAAGAATTTTAAGGTCAGGAATAAAGTTACAATTTCTGGTAAATCTCACAACTCATCCATATTTTTTTATCTTAATAACTTTACTACAATCTTTTACCATTTGTTTTTTTAGGCCAAAATGTTGTATTGAAATTTAAAACTTGCACGAAGTAAGGACTTACACCACGAGTAATGTTCAAAACCTTTAAACGTAGTTACTTTTTGTGAGAGTAATGATGTCAGTAGTGACTCAATAGGTCTTTCCTCGGCCTTCTGGAACTCAGAAGTTACCAATCTCACCAATCAAGTTTGTTTATTCTGGTCTTTGAATATTCGAATAATATACATATCTTTACAGTATTGTTACTTATTTATGTTTCATACCTATTTATGTTTCATTTTAATGGATGAGAACCCTTAGAAAGACCAATCTGTAAGGAGATAAAATTTACCGCTATAAAATGTTAGTAAAGATCCTTTAAAACTGATAATTTATGTAATGTTATTTTTCTACTTACCGGTGTATGATTTATTAGTCATGGAACAGAAAGTAGCCCCTTACGAGATTGTTCACGTATGGGTTAATAGTGGGTTAAACAGCAAACACACTTTTATTGCAAAAATCAAACTAAGTATTACAACACAAAAGTCTTTCAGATCATGGTACCAGAGTTGTCTAAAAATGTCATGAAATAATATACACTTATTAACCAGGTGTTTAAAACAATAGCAGTTAACCTGTAGATTCTATAAGCTTTTGCAAAAATGTCGTTTTATTTACTCAGTATTTGAATGCCGCTTGAAATTTTCTTTCAACAAAAGAAACACCAACCTATCGTAAACAGCCGAGTTGATGTAATTCTTGAATTGTGGATATAAAGACCACGTGACTCTGGTCCTTTGACATCGTTTATTGTTTTAGCCAATTGAAAAC
>NW_013667772.1:145340-154856 GCF_000517525.1 Limulus polyphemus
GTATGTAATTCTTGAATTGTGATATAAGACCACGTGACTCTGGTCCTTTGACATCGTTTATTGTTTTAGCCAATTGAAAACTTCCAATACACACTATAAATATTTATTATTATTTTAAACTTAATATATATAAATTATTCAGCTTCTTTAGATAAATGCCATATAATAAACAGCAGTTAATTTGTTCCTATCCACAAAATAATGAAGCAGGAAATGGATAAACTGTTCATTGCCGCATTACCCATAATAGAAAAAATACTTATGTAACAATTATAAATATTCAATACTAAGTAGTCAAGCTATTATCGTTGTATTACTAAAGATTCCAAGCCTTTAAGGCAACGCCACGTTTAAAGGATTATGGGATATACTTGAACATCACACGATCATTCTATATTCTTGATATCCTAACGTTTAGCAGAAGAGAAGAGTTTACTTAATAATGATGGAGTGATGAATATGCAGGCCCCACTAATGTAGAGCTAATGTATAATTAGCCAGTTAAACGTCAACCTCGGTTACACAAATATCCAGTGAATTAAACTTTTACAAAATAACAGCAACACACCGTTCCATGATGGGCACTCCTTCAGAAACTGGAATGTGATTAGTTCCTCTTGTGTACTTTTTGATTACTGGGAAACTATCAGCTTCACGAAGCTTCCTTGGTAACTCATCTAAATATTTAGTAAACAATGTACCAAACCCATAAAACTTGGCTAGTAACTTATCTAAATATTTAGTAAACAATGTACCAAACCCATAAAACTTGGCTAGTAACTTATCTAAACATTTGGTAAACAATGTACCAAACCAATAAAAATTGGCTTAGTAACTGATCTAAATATTTGATAAACAATGTACCAAACCCATAAAACTTGGCCAGTAACTTATCTAAATATTTGGTAAACTATGTACCAAACCAATAAAACTTGGCTAGTAACTTATCTAAATATTTGGTAAACTATGTACCAAACCAATAAAACTTGGCTAGTAACTTATCTAAATATTTGGTAAACTATGTACCAAACCAATAAAACTTGGCTAGTAACTTATCTAAATATTTGGTAAACTATGTACCAAACCCATAAAACTTGGCTAGTAACTTATCTAAATATTTGGTAAATAATGTACCAAACCAATAAAACCTGACTAGTAATTTATCTAAATATTTGGTAAACTATGTACCAAACCAATAAAACTTGGCTAGTAACTTATCTAAATATTTGGTAAACTATGTACCAAACCAATAATACTTGGCTAGTAACTTATCTAAATATTTGGTAAACTATGTACCAAACCAGGAAACCTGGTTAGTAACTTATCTAAATATTTAGTAAACTATGTACCTAACTGTAAAACTTGGTTAGTAACTTATCTAAATATTTGGTAAACTATGTTCCAAATCATGAAACTTGGTTAGTAACTAATCTAAATATTTGGTAAACTATGTGAAACTTGTTTAATAAGTCATCTAAATGTTTGGTAAGTAATGTACCAAAACCATGTTAATAACTCATTTAAATGTTTGAAAATCTGTGTACCAGAACATGGAATTTGGTTAGTAACTTCTCTAACGTTTGAGAAGCTTTGTATTAAAATATAGAATTCATTTATAATTCAAATAAACACTTGGAACAAAACAATTAGAGAAATGTTTTTCTCATCTTAAAAATGATTACTTTTTTAAAATTCTAAAATGCCATCTCGTTTACTCTGCGGTAAACTTGAGGGTTTATAATGCTAAAATTCGGAGTTCGAATTTTGCTTTGTAGTGAAAAACAAACAAGTAAATTATTGTATAACGTGATGTAAAATGCAATATTTTGCCTATTGATTTTAAGATAGATTTGTTTTTTACAGCCCTTTTTTTCTTGTAAGACAGTTATGTATAACTGTGTGCAGACTCAAAGAGTGTATTTGAAAAACTGTTTAAAATGTATGCGTCCTGTCTAATCGATTACAATGTTATAAATGAATCAAAGAAGTTTTACCTGTTTTTATCATCTATTTAATACATAGCCAATAACTTTTGAAGATTAAACTTAATTTATTTCGCCAAGTCTTACTTTAGTCGTAAGTTACGCTTGATACATGCTTGAAAGACATAGGTATGAATATGTAGACTATATTACGTTTTATGATTTAGATAAGATTTGATTCTCTACATAAACTACCTAAGAAATATCCTCACATTTGGAGAGAAGCAAACCTTATCTAAAGTATAGTCTAAATGCCATTTCAGTTTAAATTATAACCGTTATAGTTATGTTTTTACAAGCAGCTTTCAAAAATTTGAGCTAAATGTATTCATGAATTATTGATAATTAATGACTTTTTTAGGCTTAAGAAAAATTCCTGAAGATCGATTTACGATTAATAAAATACTATTTAGCTTAGAAAACTATTTAATAACCTAATGAATTTAAGTCAAAGTTAAATATATACATTAACTTATACATTTTTTACTCGTGACTTAAATTAGAAGTTTAATAAATATGAATGGATATTTTGTTGTGAAATTTCTAAGTAGTATAGTTTTTTTGTGTCCCTTATTGATCTGGAAGAGGGAGCTATACAGAGACATACCTTATCGTATTCAGATCCTTTCATCTAAATCTTTCAATCTACTTTCTTCTTCCCTCGCCCCCCAGTGGCACAGCAGTATGTCTGCGGACTTACAACACTAGAATCCGGGTTTCGATACCCGTGGTGGGCAGAGCACAGATAGCCCATTGTGTAGCTTTGTGCTTAATCACAAACATCTTACATCTTCTTCCCTCTCATCTTAACCTTTGATGGTTATGCGAGACTGGAGTGCAACTACAATAACAGATTATTTAAAGACATTATATATTGTTTTTCACACCTTAAATACTTTTACTTAAAGCTTGTTTAAATTATTTATTTAGTGTTAATGTTTAACGCAACTATAGAAAATAAACATGCATATACCTGAATTTGTATTTGATACTTAATATATTGTTGCTGGTAATGTCTAATGTTACAATGAAAATCAACATCCAGATACCCGGACTTGTATTTGATACTTAATATATTGTTGATGGTACTGTTTAATGCTACAATGAAAATCAACATCCAGATACCAGGACTTGTATTTGATACCTAATATATTGTTGATGGTACTGTTTAATGCTACAATGAAAATCAACATCCAGATACCAGGACTTGTATTTGATACCTAATATATTGTTGATGGTACTGTTAATGCTACAATGAAAATCAACATCCAGATATCCGGACTCCTATTTGATACTTAATATATTGTTGGTGGTACTGTTTAATGCTACAATGAAAATCAACATCCAGATACCAGGACTTGTATTTGATACCTAATATATTGTTGATAGTACTGTTTAATGCTTCAATGAAAATCAACATCCAGATATCCGGACTCCTATTTGATACTTAATGTATTGTTGCTGGTACTGTTTAATGGTACAATAAAAATCAACATCCAGATACCGGGACTTGTATTTGATACTTAATATATTGTTGCTGTTTAAGTATAATTAGTGTTACTATGAAAATCAACATCCAGATACCCGGACTTGTACTTGATACATAATATATTGTTGCTGTTTAAATTTAATGCTACTATGAAAAGCAGCATCCAGATACCCAGACTTGTATTTGATACTTAATATATTGTTGCTGTTTAAGTATAATTAGTGTTACTATGAAAATCAGCATCCAGATACCCGGACTCCTATTTGATACTTAATATATTGTTGCTGGTAATGTCTAATGCTACAATAAAAATCAACATCCAGATACCCGGACTTGTATTTGATACATAATCTATTGTTGCTGTTTAAATTTAATGCCATTATGAAAATCAGCATCCAGATACCCGGACTTGTATTTGATACATAATATATTGTTGCTGTTTAAATTTAATGCCATTATGAAAATCAGCATCCAGATACCCGGACTTGTACTTAATACTTAACACACATTTATGTTTTTAATGTAAAAAAAACTATATTGTTTTCTGGGACAAAGTTTCAGCATTTTGGAAAATCGAGGTTTACTTTTGGGGCGAATAAATGCGAAGCCTAACTTAATATATATAAACAAATAGGAAATTGTTAACGTTACTGTGCTAAAAATTGAGAATGCTAAATATTTGTACTTTATAAATAAAGACTATGTGTTTAAAGTTAGTTTTTTTGGACATTATTTCTTTGATATTTATTTACCAAATTCCATTGCAGATCTTTCTTTAGTTTTGGTTGAAATGGATATATATTTGTTCGACACAACTAAATATTTATTATAACAGCATTCTGGCTAGGAAGGAGCTCACATATGTATATACCAGCCTTATGGAATGATCTTCACTTATCACCTCCCGGTTTTTCATAATACTTTTTATCTGTTTTATTACAAATAGCTATTGGCTGCAGATGTTGAATGATAGCTTGAAATGTGAAACGCTATGAACTCATAGGGATTTATAATCTCATTTCGCATATGAGGGAGGGGCGGAGGGCTCTATTTATTCATGTGCCTTTTTACTAGAGGACACTTGATCATTCTTATATCACATTTTCCACTTTAGTTTTATTCGTCTTTCCTAACGTGGAACAATAGTTGTTTTTAGCTTAGGCGTTTAAAACTATGAATTCTTCTAAAATATGGCTTTTAATGTTTTATCTGTGGCAATTTAACATAAACATGGGATAATGGCGCAAAACTTTTACTTAAGCTAGTATTGTGTTATTGTTACCATACACTTAGTGTATTTGTGACAGTATTGTTATTTGAGAACTGAGAGAAATAGTTCTCTTTAATTTTTTCTCAAATGTTTTATATAAAGACGAGGCTTGCTTATTAATTATTCATGTTGATATATTGCCGTATTTAGCTTACATTGTATATTCTTCCTTCGAGAGCTAGCAAGAAAATGTGTACTTACGCAAACTCTAATGCGGCATAAAAACCAAATACTAGATACGAAGGCGCATAATGTTACAGTAAGAAAAATAATCCATCAGCCTAAAATTAGATACGGCTATATTCACTTGGCCCTCTTGTAGTTTTGCACCAAATTTTGGAAACAATAAACAACATCCTCACATTCATCAATTTACTATATTACAGTGTAATAAGTATCACTTTTAGGTTTTTGTAAACGATTTATGATACATATGCACATTCAACAAAGTTCACTGAAGTATAAATAACTCAACACTCTCAGAGCAGGTCTGTCCACCAATTTAAACGGTAATGGAAGAAAAGCCAACATTTGACGTCGAGGTATTATTCAATATTTCACGCTACATGAAATAGGGATACTCTTTGCAATGGAATTATTTTACATATAATTAATAAATATGTCTTAAGGCATATTTCATATATCAAGACCATTTCATAAATTTTACTTTATATTAAAAACATAGTTTCGTGCATTATTAAATATTTGACGATCCCTTGCACAGGTTCGTTTGTGATTAAATCTAAACTAACTCATTCATACCTAGAGGGTGTTTGATTTGAGAAACATTCTCCTAAAATCAATCCCATAGGAACAGCGACAGAGCTGCGTGATACATCTGCTGTAATTTGAAAATTTCTGAAATATATTTATATATATAAAATACATAAGTTTCAAAGTGAAAGTGCTAATTGAAGAAGAGCATAAGTTTCAAAACACATAGAACATTATATCTGAATAAAATGTAGGTTTATTGTAAGAAAAAGAATTTATATGCAACAAAGGAGTTCCGTGTTCTAGCCTAATTCTACAATATTACGTAGAGAAAACTTCCAACATCGTTCTGATCGCCCTTATTATTCACAATACACAACTTTAAATATTAATAATATAATATTGTTTGATTAGAAAAATGCTTATAAATTAAAATCGTTACATTCCGCGTCACCTACAAAAGTTAGGGAAAATGTTTAGGTTGCTTCTTTAGCACAAAGTCACATAATGGGCATCTGTGCTGGCACATTGCAGAGGATAGAACCACGGATTTTAGCGCTGTAAGCCCATAATCTTACCGTTGACCCACTCTTTTAAATGTTTAAGCACAGATTTGATTCAATATATCGTGAATACTAAAACGTATCTCGCGTCCTTCAGCGTAGGGCGACCTAAAAAACGCGCTATCTATCGATATTAATTTTGGTCAATGGTTTAACTGCTGTAAATTTAATTTTTTGAATTAAGAATGCTTGTTGATTATTTTTCGAAGCTATATGCAACAAGCGTGAAGTAGATGGTATGTTCATTGTATTTTGCTAGACTGTCGGCTGAATGTTTCTCGAACGCATGAATAGTTCCAGCCCAAAGGTAAATTGTATAGAACGTTAATACAAGTCCTGGAAAGAATCATTGAAAATGAGTTACGCTAATGATATTGCGTAAACAAATTAAGTTAATTATGTAGCAGTGCTAAGCAGTCCTGGTAAACAATGAAAATATTTTGAGATAAACAACCTATTAGACAAATTCGTCAAGAAGTATTTGCTAATATCGGCCAGGTGGAGTTACTATGGTAACTTCACTGTTCGCAGGGCCTCGGGATCTGCCTGCAGTTTACACAACTTCTCCTGGTGACCGAAGGTACCAACTCATGGTGCTTTTACATATAGTTTTGATGTTGAGTTATTGTACATTGAAGAAACTATTGAGCCATGTAATGATCTGATTGTCTTCTTCGCTGAGTCGAACGTGGTTTAATAGTTAGTGTGCTGGGCTGCATATCAGAAGGTTCAAGGTAGGAGCCCTGGCATGCCGCTGAACTCGCTGCACATTTTCAGCTTAGGGGGATTGTTATCACTTATCAATTCCGCTATTCGGTTAAAGGCAGCAACGACGGATGTTGCTAACTGATTGCCCCCTCTCTCTGGTCAGCGGCTCAAATTAGAGATGACTATGCTTAAGTATTAAAAATCTGGCCTGGCCGTTTAGTCCATGTGTTACGTAAGGTATTCCAGGTGTAAAGTGCTAATTTTTCTTCAAAAATAGTGAACGTCTTATCTAATATGTGCTCCATAAATAATGTTGTTGTGTTTTATGTTAAAGAACTAATTTTATGTTTAATGGAAGTATTTGATGTTTAGAGAGATGGAGGTAGTAAGTTATCTGAGCTTGGATCAGTTACGTTTGATTTATTTTTTAATTTTATAAGAGTGTAATTTTAATTGTGTAATAGAAATTTCAGCGCGATCGAATTAGCCATTTTTTCTCCAGGTGAGCGCAAACATTTACAAGATTTTGGCGGCACAATGTTTGCTTATTTTTGCCATCTCTCCAAGAATACTTGAGCTACTACGACCAAATTTGTTGTCAAGCCAGAGGAATATATATGCCAACTATGTGCCAAATCCAAAATAAATCAAGTAGAGGAATTTTTGTTTTGTTTGGCCTGCTGTAAACCGATGAGAATTAAAGCAATTTCTTTGAAATTTGGTATATAACGTAAGAAGAACCGGGAACCTACCATACAAAAAATTAGAGAGTTTTCTTTAACGAGGGCGATTATACGAATGGTTGAAAAACCCATTCGTTTTCGTTCCTGTTCATACCACACTGGGTGTCGTGCTTCTTCTTTTCTTTGTTTTTTTGGCCGCACGACACATTACTGTGTGTCTTGATACACCAACAAATAAATCTAGGTAAATGTGCACCTGAATATATATATATTTATGTAAATAGGGATTTTTTACACATGATGTTTACCAGAGGACAGGCTTAAACTAGATGGTTAAATATATAAATTTTTTACAGTTCTTTTGATAAAATAATTGTTAAGCAATAATAGTCTGCAATATCACATTACTAAACATGGAAACAGACTTTAAATACTATATTTTACGAAATTGCCTCATAAAGTGTATGATGAATATGTCTTTAATGCCAAAATTATTTTTGGGCAGAATGTAAAATTATTATCCTTAAATCTTTGTTATTACAGAGTTGTTATTAATTTGACAAAAGATGTTACGGATTATTCAGTTTTCAAAACTACTGGATATATCCAGTGTAAATACACAAACATTAGACAATATCACATGTTGAAATTGTTAAGAAAAGAAATTTATAAAATGTAAGATGTCTAGTATTAATTATTCCTTAACCAATCCTAATATTGTTGCAACTATAAGCTTTATCGTTTGTGTGCTTTTTGTAGTATTTTTATTTATATAAATTAGGCTTACGAGCTATATTACGGATCAATATAAACTAGGCTAACGAACTATCTTACAGAACGATATAAATTATTTCCATCATTGTCACTATTCATGATACTATCTTAATTCTTTTCTAATGTCAACTGTTTATTCCTTAAAGTATGCACTAAAACTTTTATCATGTATTTCGTGAAGTTTTTATATATAAATTAAGCTGCTTGCAAGGTGAACTACGTTGTTTTATTCGTTTCCAAGTTTTCGTTGTTTAAATGCTAACTGTTTACTTCCTCACGTGTGTACTATACACGATAGTTATTTGTGTTCGGGTTCTGTAAACTAAACTATTGAAAGCAGAGTGTATCTTTGCTGTCAAAAATGTTCTTTAATTGATGGTAAGTCAGTAATATTAAAAAGCACTTGTCTCTGCTTACAAAATCTAAATGAAACCATGCAGAAAACGACAAATATTGAAATAATGTGACATTTGTGTATGTTCATAGACTGCGAAGTTAAACCTTGCTCTTTTTTAAACGAAGAGCAAATAAAATTATCATGCGTTCCGCTGACAAGTAACTTTGACAGGATACCGTAATTGTAGCTCCTCCTCTTCTTTCCTGTAGTCATAGTGACAAATATCGTCATTTTGCCAAGTTTTATTGTATATTTCAACTCAAGCTTACATCGCTCGTAACGATTAGCTAAGCCTTGCACATATGTTGCGGAGATCTGCTGCCTCCAACCTTTCACCAGAACACTCTGACTCATGCATACGACAGTTAGGTAGGTATTCCTTAAGTGTGCGCGTTCTGCACGTTTGTAGGAAATTGTCTTTTGTGTTTGAATGTATGAATGATCAAGATTCGGAAAAGTTATCCTATTGATAGGCGTCCAAGCATTTGTTCCACTATAACTGAACATTTGAACACAACGTGACAGAGCTGTGAAAACACGGTGACTAGTTATTAGGCTTAAGCTTTACTGGTAGCTGAATCATTCCTTAAAATATAATAATAAATTAGTGTAATCATCGTATTTTGAAGAGAAACTACAGATCTGCAAAGTAGATCAATGGGTTTTCTAATCACATAATTGTGCTTTGTTGCTACCACATTACCTAAAAAAAGAAAAGAACAACGTCCTACTGTAACAGCTTTTGCAACTTTAATTCACAATTCCACTTCTAAAGTGGATATCAGTGTGATTAAAGATGAGTTAGTTCATTCAGAACCGTCAAAAATAAATGGTTTAGTTGAAAATTTAAGATCAGTACAGGTGGCCAATAAATCTATTGTTACGTATCTGCTTGTTTGTTTGTTTCCGGTAGAAATTCTTTCCGAGGATCTTCAG
>NW_013667772.1:154866-175699 GCF_000517525.1 Limulus polyphemus
GCTCTCGACGAGTGCACAACACACACTTTACGGCTGACTAGCTCGAAACTAACAGAATCATAAATTACAAGGAACTCACTGTAACTACTGTTCATTTATCCCCCGCTTGCTTTTCTCTGCCAGGCTTATATATACTAAGGAAGAGCCATCTCCAACATTTGCGGACTTCCCCGATAATTCGAGAAACTCCTCACGAACACCACCAGAGTCGCATGACTTCCGCTGTCGTAACACTGTAGAAATATAATAGTACTGTTTGTTATATGCCCATGTAACTACTTCAC
Organism: Limulus polyphemus; assembly: GCF_000517525.1. NCBI lineage: Eukaryota > Metazoa > Arthropoda > Merostomata > Xiphosura > Limulidae > Limulus > Limulus polyphemus. The sequence goes on from NW_013667772.1 coordinate 155,151, forward strand.
CAAAATTGGTATGGAGGTTCATTAGGTCCATGCGGGAGTACGTACAAACTTTCAGTTTTGCGGTTTTTATGGGCGTTTTTTACACTTTTTACCACTATTTCGCCCCCTGTAGATGGATCTTCACCATGTTTGGTATGGAGGCTTATTGGGTTTATGAAGAGATACATACATATTTTCAATTTTGCGGTTTTTATGGGTGTTTTCGCGTTTTTTACCACTACCTCAACTTCTGTGGATGGATGTTCATCAATTTTGTGTGGAGGTTTATTGGGTCTATGGGAAGATACATACACATTTTCAGCTTTGCATTTTGCGTTTTGCGGTTTTTATGGACATTTTTGCGTTCTTTACCATTATTTCGTCCCCTGCTGTTGGATCTTCACCAAAGTTGGGATGAAGGTTTGTTTGGTCCATGCGGAGATACATGCAAGTTTGTGGTTTCGCATTTTGTGTTTTGCAGAACTTATGGGTGTTTTTACGTTTTTTACAATTATATATAAGTAAGCAACTTTTCATGTCCTAAGATAACCTTTCGTTAATCATGAATTTACATAACTTCCGTCTCCCACTCCAGCTAGTCTTGTTTGTTTGTACTTAAGCACAAAGCTACACAATGGGCTATCTCTGCTCTGCCCAACACGGGTATCGAAACCCGGATTCTAGCGTTGTAAGTCCGCAGACATACCTCTGTGCCACTGGGGGCTCCAGTTAGTCAATAAAAAAATTGCAGAAGACCTAAAATATCTTGAAATTTCGAAACACAGGTTACCCTGGTTACTAGACAGAACTAGAATATTCTTATGCCCAATTATCTGTATTGTGCAACTTATAATAAATTATTATGAACATACCAACCACGGTAGCAGACAAGGTACTAATATTGTATATAGCTGTGTTATTTGATCGAGATTTTGATATTGCTAACTGAATTTTAACAGCCAAATATGATCGTGAAATAAAATGTAAAAAATTAACTTTGTCCCGCATTTTCAAAACAGCTGATGAGAAAACAGCTTTGCCTTCTTTTATATATATCTATTTATTTTTTAAAATGTTTTTGTGTCTTAACCTTTCTAAAAAACTTGAGTTAAAGTTTGAATTTATCACTTTCAAAAGTTAAAGAGGAATTTTTGGTTTCTACCGCTTTACAAAATATCATCGAAATACAGTTTAAGCTCTCGTGATAAAGGTAACTGAGATTAAGCCTTAAAATGTTGTGAAACCTTTTTACTTAAATTCTACCTTACAGCTTTGGTTTGTCAATGCTGAAGAGATAATTTGAAATCATAAATGATCCGAGGTATATATAATGGTTAACGATTACGAATGTGACTCTGTTATGTTTAAACTTTACCTAAGCTTTGAAAATAGTTTATTCAGATTATAATGGTAACAAATAGACTATCTTAATATGAATGAATTAAATGGATCCTTAGAATTTTTTATTTCATTATCAAATGTAATATGTAAAATTAGTGGGATTAAACTACACATAATGGGATTAGCTGTAACTTTTACAATGAGTCCAAAGCTGAAAGTACAAGGGGTTGATAAAGGCAGTTAAAGAAAAAAGCCATAAATTAATTTTGCCAAGGATACTGCCCAGAATTAACTGTAGGGATGAAGTTATAAGTAGGCTTAGGTTAATAAGTAAGGATGAGCAGATAGGCTGATTGGACTTGTGGGACCAGTTCAATGGAAGAAGGGAGCTTTTTGGAACGGATGGTTTACATTTAAATAGGATGGGGCTGGCTTGTTTGCTAGAGCTGTTAATTCAGATGTAAGGGAAGTTTTAAACTAGGACTGGACAGTGGAAATAGCCAGAATAAACTAAATGCAAAAAAAAAAAATGTAGAGAAAAGTTTAGCCTGGGATATGAGTACCAGTTATAAGGATAGACTTAATTGTTACTATTGTAATGCTAAAAGTATAAGAAATCAAATAGATGACTGTAGAGCACTGGTAGGAATAGTGAATTTTGATATAATGGAAATAACTGAAACATCGTTAAACATAGATGTGTTTTGATGACACACATTTCTTTGAAATATAAGGTTAGTAGTTATTTAACAGGGATAGAGTGTTGAAGAGAGTTGGAGGAGTGGCTTCATTATGTAAAATGTGAGTTACATCCTGTTGGAATTGAGGATATCAAAGATAATAGCAAGGACATTGAATCCATTTGGGTTTCTATTAGCAACTGTAAAAGGAAAAGGTTTTTAGTAGAAATTTGTTGAAGACCACCAGATAATACTGATGAAATTAGTGAGAAATTTTACAATGAGATTAAGATTTCAGTTCTTAATGAAGTCATAATTATGGGTGATTTTAATTTCAGGCATATAGATTGGGAAATTCTAGTCAAACCATGAGGGAGAAAGGTTTTTGGAAACTGTTCAAGATGGCTTTCTTCACCATTTAGTCAAGGAACAAATAGAAACAATGCTATTTTAGACTTATTGTTAACTTCAAATATAGAAATAATCAAGAGGGTGGAAATTGGAAAATATCTGGGTACAAGTGATCGTTGCTCTATTAGATTCAATGTTTTGCTGCATATGGGGATGAGGAATAATGATACTTTGGTTACAAATTTCAAAAAAGCTAATTTTGAAGGGATGTGACAAGAATTATCTGTTGTGAACTGGGCAACTGAATTATTTGGAGACACTGATCAGATATCGAAAGTTTTAAAGATAAGTTTTTAAATATTCAAGGTAAACATATTCCTCATAGAAAGAAAAGTGTAGCTGTAAGAAAAAAACAGGTTGGCTCACAAAAGGTATAAGAGGAAAAATAAAAAACAAGCATAGTAAATGAAAGAAATTTTAATTGACTGGTATGATGGGAGAGTTAGAAGATTATACAAGATCAAGAAAGTTGGTGAAACAGGAAACTGGGACACTGAAAAGGATGTATGAGAAAAGGTTGGCTAAAAATGTAAAAATTAACAGTAAGGATTTCTTTAAATACATTAAGGGGAACAAAATGTTAGGATAGGGATAGGACCCTTGAGGGATGATAAAGGAAGGCTATTATCTGATGATTATGAGATGGCTGGGTTATTAAATTTTGCTTTTTCTTCAGTTTTTACTAACGAAGATTTAAGCAGTATTCCACATCTTGAACATCTGGAACCGAGATCAAAAAAGATGACTGAATTAATTCTGAACTTGTTAAGAGAAAATTAGGAATTTTATAAAATGATAAGTCTCCTGGGCCAGGTAATATTTCCCCAAGGGTTTTGAAGGAGGTTAAGGATTGGATATGAGAGTCATTGCTACTATTTTTTGTAAATCCTTGAATAGTGGGCAGGTACCAAGGTAGATGATAAAAATTGTCCCAGTAATTATAAGCCCATTAATCTTACATCAGTTGTGGGAAACATTTTGGATAAAAGACGCTTTGCAAAGCCCTTTAACGAAGTTTAGAATTTTATTGGATAGTCAACATGGTTTCATTAAGGGAAAATCTTGTCTTACAAATCTTTTAACATTCTTTGAAAAGGTTACTGCTTATGTAGATTTGGTGTATCCGGATTTTCAGAAAGCATTTAACAAGGTGCCACATGAAAAGGTTGTAAAGAAATTATATGCATAGATGTGGGGGATAAATTAGTTAATTGGATAGAAGAGTGGCTGGATGGAAGAAACTAGAGAGTTGTTACCATTGAAGTTCAGTAAAACTGGATTAATGTCACAAGTAGGGTACCTCAGGGATCAGTCTTAGGACCTTTGCTCTATTTTATTTACATCAATTACATAGATAATGGAATGGTAAATAAATTACATAAATATGCAGATGATATTAAGGTCTTTGGGATTGCTAGCTGTAAATTTACAAAAGGTTTAGATAATGAGTTGGGCAAATAAATGGCAAATGAGTTTTAATTATAATAAATTCAAAATCATACATGTAGGTTATCATAATTTGAATTATAAATATGATTTAGATGGGAATAACCTTAACAGTGTCATGAAAGAAAAATATCTTGGTGTAATAGTTGATCACTCTATTAAGCCATCCAAGCAGTGTGCTGTTGCTAGTGGTAAGGCAAATAGGATTTTAGGTTATAACTACTGAAATATTGCATATAATTCTAATGAGGTTATAATTTCATTGTATAGGTCACTGGTTAGGCCACATTTGTTGTGTTCAGTCTTGGGCTCCTTATCTTAGGAAGGACATTAAATTGTTGGAAAGGTTTCAGAGTACGGTTACTGGAATGGTGCCTGGGATGGAGGGGTTGTAGTACGAGGAGAGGTTGAAACCTCTCAAATTGTTTTCTCTTGAAAAAAAAGAGTTAGGGGGATCTGATTGAGGTGTTTAAGATTGTAAAGGAAATTTATAGTGTTGATGCATCATCCTTTTTCATATTTAACAATGATAATAGTAAGACTAGGGGACACAAGTATAAATTTAGGTAGGATAAAAGTTATCTTCAGCTAAGACAGTTATATTTTTCTAACAGTTTGGTTGGCTTTTGGAATGGGTTGCCTTCAGATGTTGTAGAGGCAGTATATACGAATGATAAGGGCTGGGTTTAAGATTTTTTTAAATCTATTTATAAATAGTTTTAGTTTATTTTAGAGGATAGGACAGCCGAGGAGGACCAATAGGTCCCATGTTGTCCCCAAAACACTATGTTATGTTATATTAAGTTAAACAAATCTGAAAAGCGTATTTGAAATACAATAACAATCGATGATCATATGCACATGGAAATTTGAATAAAGACACTATAAAATATTGTTTTTAATGTCACGAGTTCTCTGTGTTTCATTTATAAGCACTGTCTGCACTAGACGTCCCCAATTTAGCAGTGAAAGACTAGAGAGAAGGGAGCTAGTCATCACTGCTTACCACCAACACTTGTGTTACTCTTTTAGCAACGAATAGTGGGATTGAGCGTCACATTATAACGCCCCCACGGCTGAAAGGGCGAATATGTTTGGTGGGATTCGAAACTTCAACCCTCAGATTGTAAGTTAAGCGCCCTAACCACCTGGCCATGCCGGGGCATATATGTGTATATAGAAAGGTTTTGAGGTCCCTTACACGGAAGTGGTGATAATTTGTAGTTGTCGATTCGTTTACAGTACAAGAGTTATTGAGCGTCTGAGTTGATTTGTTTTCAGGGATCATGTTTTTCCATCTCTTTTTGCAGCTTCTAAAATCAAAGAAAAAATCTGTATCACTTCATAATGTTAGTTTTCGTAGTTAGATTTTAACAAAGGGCTGATAATTTTGTTGTTTTCTGAAGCTGAAGTTTTATGTAAATGTCTACTGTATTGTTAAAGTACTTTACCAACCGGTATTCTCTCGAAGTTTAGGGACAACTGCATGCCTCATAAACATTTTCTATATTTTTTGAGTGGTGAAAGTTGTACAAGGTCAAACTCAACCATTGTGACCACATCATATCAAATTTCCTTATACCAACTTTGCTTTAGCCTTCACTTAACTGTCAAATTACCGACTAATTTCCATGCCTTTCACTACCAAAGGAGATCCATATATGGCACCATAATAAGTAGTTTAAGTTTTTGGCTTGTTACAATACCACCCAGTTTAATGAACTTATTTTTTTATGTAAAAATACATGAAAACAATTAGGTGATTTCACAAAGTAAGATTGGTTACAATATTTTTGGTATGTGTTTATTTGAATGTTTTTATATAACTCACATGCTATTAAAGATCTAGTAATCAATAAATGGACAAACAAGGCACTGCAGCTTAAAGAGTTGGAAAAAAAAACGTGCTTAAAAACCCAATGTATTGAACCCAATCAGTAAATCTATGACTGGATGAAATCTTCTCTCTATATTGTTTGACAATATTACTTACTGCAATTTAGAGATATTCTGTATCGAATGTAACTAAATATATATTTAAATATATATATATAATACGTCGAAGACATTTTCACGATTATGCATTTAGAATCGAAGTAGCGCGCAAGAACTATCTTTTGTTTTAACTTCAAGTTTCAAATGTTTATTTACCTCTTTGTAAATGAAACTATTATTCTTGCACAGCGGTTTCAGCTATTGGTGAAATCTCTTGGAAGTTACTTTCAATTGTTTTTTTTTTCCTACAGATTTATGATTCATGGTTATTTGAAGAACACTACGACAATGTGAGCCATTTCCTGTAAAATACAGAGCATTTGGAGGACTCTGAAAGCAAGAACAATTAAATCTTCTGTGCTACTGTCGTACTTAGTGGAATGTTAACCACGTAGAAGCCAAGGAACTTCTACTTATATGAGACATGTTTATTATTATAGCGAATCATTAAACAAACGAATGTTTTTTGGTTTTTCTGTTTCTTTAAGCTTGAACAACAAAGAATGTTACTGATATGATCAAACAACGAACATTTGTCGAAATGCCCAGACTAAGAAGATCAGTTGTATGGATAGTAACCATTCTTGCAGTGCATGGAATAGATAATGTTTGTAGTTATGATAATTCCAACGACTCTCAGCCACTAATTAATTATTCGATATACCAAGACGGCCGACATTATGGTGATGCAGAAACCTATAAAGAAATAAGTGAAGACAGTAGTAACGATGAAAGTGTTAGAAATAATCAGATTATTTCTACTGCATTGTCGCTTTCACTATTACCAACCTTTTTGGAAAAGTGGAACGATTTTGGACACCCTGATTCAACAATTACCATGGATAACCATATTATTTACCCTAATGCTTCTAGAGATGTCCATCCACCTGAAGTCAAATTAAAAAATCCCAAACCCAACCCACAATTGCCTAAAAAGATCCAGTCTGCTTTAATACTTTCTTCAAATGAGCAATCAATAAGCGAAGAAACGTATGCAATAATTATGAAAAATGATACAAGTACAGTTATTACTACTGAAGAACCAGCATCTAACAGTGATCACGTGGAACCATATCCTACGAACACTTCCATATTGTCGAACATCATAAAGGGTAAAGAAACTGATATGAAAAATATTAGACACTATTATGCTACTAATTCTAAACATAATTCTTCACACCATAACGAACCTCATATCATAAAAGTTGATGAAGTTTCTTCTTCTCCCTTCATTCATAAAAATTCCGTTCCATTTCGTACTGAAACGTCTAGTGGAATAATAAGGAATCACACATTTTCAATTGTAGACAAAATTTCTTCCACTGATAAAACAGAACGCAGTTCCAGCATTAAAATACTACCACTTAGAGGTCTCTTGGCTTCAAATATTAGTGATTATGTAAGGAATGCTGCTATTAACCCTAACATTTCTGTGTTACTTGCACCAAGAAACAGGTATACGAGTTATATGGGATCAGGTGTTTTGTCCAAACCTGTACCAAAGAAAATGCACGCAAATCATTTTGAAAGAAATGTTCATAATACATTTACTAAACCTGGACAACAACTTAACTCCACCATTGGTCGTCTTGGAAAACAGTTATCTATTATTACTGGTATGTTAGTGCTACGACATAACTCTACGAATCACTTAGGAACAGATACCTCCAACCTCACCACGAATCTTGAAAACCAAAATTACTCTGTCAATCAACTAGAATATGACGACTTTATTGAAATTCAGGATTTTGAATCTGATGTATATAATGATACACAAATGTCTGTACTGAACTCCAAATCATCTGGTTACTTAAAACCAGCTCTTTCTAATGTTTCAGGGAAACTTGATTATCTGTATAACTTCAAAAGTCACTCTAAAACCGGTGTTTCAAATTATACGCAGACGCCTATTCTAAACTATCGCTCTTCTGGTAATGATACTGAAAAAAATGAATCCCGATATAACTTTAAAAGTCACTATATAGCGAATGTATTCAACGACTTTGGAAAAAACATACTACAGCATAATAGAAGTTTTTTAAAGTTCTTACTATCTTCCAATATATATTTGAATCGGCAAAAGATCTCTACTGCTCACGCATCTGAAATAAACGACACCCATACTTTTGGCTCCAAACCAATTTTTCTCGTTGTTCCTGAGAAGAATAGAACGAAACTAAATTCTACGGCGAACAATCGGTTCGGCCTAACTTCATATCCTAATCCTAGAAAAAGTCAGACACACATAAAGAAATCGTTTCCTGAAATTAATGCAAGTACACGTCCTGCAGATAAACTATTTAGCGACTCCATAAAAAAACTTTTTGGTTCAGAAATGGAGCTGACTGGCTGGTCTATTGGAAAGAAACCTCTGCCAACCCCCTTGGTTAATCATATAGAGTTTTCTACTTCAAGTACTCTAATAAATATACCAAGGACAGATGATGGATTTTCAAATATCTCCTTAAGTGAAGTAAAACTTCCAATCAAAAACGATAGCTCGATAAAATTAAACTTTCCACGCGAAAACTTCACAGATAAATTTATATCTCAGTCTTCAAATCTAGCATCAGAACCACAAAGAAATGTTGTGAGAGAAACCTTGCAGTTCCCTTCAGGAAACAGCTCGGAAGACTACACAGCATACATTTTACAGAATGAGCAACAAAACGGGTCTATAAGCATTTGGACGACTCAAACGCTTGACCAACAATTCGGTGATCCTAAGAGGGCTGAAGAATCAAACCCAAATCTCAACCTTGAGGTGCAGCAACATATCTTTACTTCGACTGAAATCATCAATACTAACTATACGACAGAGTATGAAGAACATGTTTTTAGGAACATAATAGAATGGGAAAAATCTCAAGAGTCATGGGGCCTTGCATGGGAACTCCATGTTTATGTTATGGGCTCTTTTTTTGGAGTTTTATCACTTTACGTATTCCAAAATATATTGAGACTAAGGGCATTTGAAAAGCTTTTTACTAGTGGCTATTTCATCAGTATTACTTTGATTATGTTTGTGATGGGGACTACCAGAGCTTTGTATCTACTTTTCAATCCTTATAATATACGTGGTTTTTATCCTCCGATACTGAATGAGCTTATTCTCAACAGCGGCTTTCTCTGTATTACGTCAGCTTTTGCCTTTTTATTTTTAGCGTTGCTTCAAACCACAGAAGTCAAAGTTTTCCCACAGTTTGTCCAAAGTATAGGTTTTGTATCAGGAATCTTAATATTTCAGTTTACATTTTCCATTATGACAGATATCTTACATGGATTGGGTTTAACAAAGAAAATCTTGCTTTTAACTCGACAGGTTACAGTACTTTTTTGGGCCATGACGATGGCAGCAGGATATTTTTATGTCTTCGGAAAGCTTCAAAAGTCAGCAGTAACAAAACAAATCAAGATGATTCGTATAGCTCTTACCAGACTTCATATTGAGGGTGATCAGTTGCCCCCAAAACTTCCGAAACCCAATCTCTGTCTTGCTGTTCGATTAACAACTATGATTGCAGTACTCATTTTTCTAATAGTAGCCTTACATGTTTTTGGAATAATATACGTAAATAAGATCTTTCATACTGAAATTCCTAAACCATGGGCTTGGTGGGGTTACCAGCTTGGTGATCGTATACTGGAACTATTAATTTGTTTTTCTATTTCGTTTGTGACAACGCTTCCGATGAGTTATATGGAGTCAAAGAAATCAAAATGTTGTAACGTTTTCTTTCAAAATATGTTTAATAGTGTTGAATATTTTTGTTCCGAAAATGAAGAAGCAGACAGTGAAATATTTCCTATCTGTTTCGCTAATTATCAAAGTCATCCTAATCCCACCTTTCATACAGCACCGCTTGAAAGACCAAGACGTTTGAATCACACTAACTCTCTTCCCACAATCCCAACTTTCTACAAGGAACTTGGAAGTGGTTCTCACTGGAAGAAAATATCAATTGCTGAAGGTCACGAAGAAGAACAAACATATCCAAGTAGAACCAGTTTTTTGCCCTCTGATATATCAAAACCATCTACTAATCTGATGTTTACAACAGACAATAGACCAGTGATCTCCCAGAGCAAGCTTGCAGAGAGACAGTCTGCCTCTCTGTTGTACATAGATCAAGGCTATATCCGGTTTCGTACTGCTGCTGACCATGAACAACCGTTACATCTTAGTGAAGACGAGCCGACTGAAGAAGAAAGTTACCACGATGAAAACGAATCTACCAGGGTTTATGGTGGCTCTAGCATACATACACTGTGCGAAGATGATTTCGAACAAAGCTCCCTATCTCCATATTTTCACACTGGTTTTCACCATTCACGGCTTAAAAGAACGAGTCGATGGAGCTTGGATACAGCAGATAACAGCATAGAACTATCTCCGGAACTGTTAAGTAATGTGAATGAACTGTCAACTAGTATGGTGGAACTTACCCCACGAAAACAAGGCAGCACGTGCAGTTCTGAGAGTGCTGCTAATAGTTTTAACGTAGCTTTCTTTTTTAACCGTTCTGCCAGAGACGCACCCAATATTTCTCAAATTTTGTTCGGAGAAGTGTACGAGGAAAAGACTTATAGCGTCGATATTCCCGGTTTGATGGCACGTAGCGTATCTCCAATAACAGCGTGTGCACGAAGGAACCACGAATTCCAGTTAAATTTGAACTTGCCGTATTCTAAAAATGAGGAACAAGTAAATGTAGCTTGTGGTACGGAAGATATAACTCCAGACTCGGCAGTATACCTTGATCTTCAACTTTCTCAAGAAAACTCTTGTTTAGAAAGTACAAATGTTCTTTTGGAAACTTCCAGAAGAAAATCTTCATTTAGCCACTCTATGACCGATCTAAACAAATTGAGAACATTTATTATGTCGCCAGATGAATGTTCAAAGACAAAGCAATACTCTTGGGGTTTTTTTGACCGGTTGAAATACTCCACATTCTCTTTGAACGCCAATATGAATTCCTACGAACCTTTAAAGTCAGATGATATCACCCTAAAGGGAGCTTGCGCATTACATAGACTCCAAACAGAAGTAAAACTGAGAAGATCAAGCAGTGACAATGGTCCGGCCCTCTTTGAAAACTGTACCTTCTTTACCTCACTTAGAAATGTAAAAAAGGGAACTCTTGCAAAGAAAGAGCAATTATATCAAGGTGATAGCGGACTTCTAAAGGATTCGTCAAATAACTTGATTCAAGTTGACCAGGCGTGTCAAACTGATCCTATGATCACTCAAGAAAAGTGTTTTACGACACGAAATGAAACCAAAAAAGATCAATGTGGACGTTCTATGTTTAATAACAAGGTGTTAATAGTGTAATAAATAAAGAACCAATGTTAGTATTATCAATGAAAAATCTTGTAAAGTGTGCAATAGTTCATTATAAAAAAAGAAAAAATGTAAATGCAAAATGTTCAATAGTGTTGTAACACGATCACTGGTAATGCTCGTGAATAAACATTGTGTTGTTGATGGGTTACCTAAAACAAAACTGAACCTCAATAGGTTTCCTTTGTTTTTCAAAATATGCTTAGATGTGTATAATTAATGGCTTGTATCGATAGTGAGCGTTCTTCTATGTAAATAACTCGATTGAATGAGAATATATAGTTGTAAGTAAAATGTGCAAAAAATATCTTGAACAAAACTAGCGTTGGTGATAGGAACTTACTTCTGTGCACTAAATCAGTAAGACGAAAATCATATGTATATGGTAATATTTTTCTTATTGTAAACTACTGAAACTTCTGCTCATAAGTTTGTGGAAAATGATTAATATTTGTATAGTGGTCCACATATCATTTCACCTATTAATGGCACATTCATAAGACATGCTTTGTGCACTTAAGACCATAACATTTCATAAAATGAACTAGTGTGGTTTATATATGTATAGCCCCCCCAGTGGCACAGCGGTATGTCTGCGGACGTAAAACGCTAAAAACTGGGTTTCGATATCTGTGGTGGGCAGAGCACGGATAGCCCATTCTGTAGCTTTGTGCTTAACTTCAAAACAAACAATTATATATGTATATAAGTGTCGTGCTCACTCTTAACTATATGTATAGCAGCTAACAGCAAAGTTTGGAACTGGAGACACATAAACACCACAAACTTACATTATTAGCTATAGCTAAAATCAAACTTATCTTAAGAATGTTTCTGTTGATGATCCAATCTTCTGTACACGATCACAAAAACAACAACTAATGATGCTGTAATTTATACTACAGGTGATATGCTTGTGTTGATTGTAACAGTTTATTGTAATGGTGAATCTAAAGAACCTCTATCGTAACTTATGGTAGACATAATGATTTTTTTTATAGACTGTTACGGTACATTGTATCGGTGTGTCTCTTAAACATCTATATCTTCCGGTAGGATTAGTGAACTTCTGTAGACTGTCACGGTATATATCGTAACCCTGTCCTGTAACTATTGGTAAATTTATTAACTTTCTGTACAGTAAGTTCTCACGGTATATATCCTGACCCTGTGCTATAATTACCGGTAGATCTATTAACCCTCTTTAGGCTGTTACAGTAAATTGTCACGGTATAACCTGTACTTTAACAACCGATAAACTATTACTGTTGACTGTAGCAGTAGATCCCAACAACCTCTCTTGTCATTAAAGATGGGTGTATGTATAAACAGCTTCAGGGGTATAGTTCTGGCCTCAGTGAGCGTCAGGCCTAAAACTAAAAGATAATTAGATCACAAAGCTGCAAGAAGTTTAAGGAAGACTTGTCTTCTCCCAATCTATTATTTTAAATTAAGAATCACATGTGGTAGCTAAGTGATATTTTGGTGGATTACACAACACAATTTTTTTTGCATTTTCGTGATAACTAACAAATATAACTACAATTTGATTTAAGTCTATAGTGCGAGATATTTAAAAGTGTGGGGCCTAAGCTTATGTTTAAAGCCGGCACAGTTCAAAAGTTTTGATTTAAGCAACTCCTCCAGGTCAGTTTGGAGAAAGGTGGTTTACATACAGCCGGCACTATTCAGTAGCTCAAATTTAAAATCTGTCTTCAGTTCATTTTGGAGAAAGTTGATGTGCTTAAAGCCTATAACGTTAAGCAGTTAAGATTTTGAGCATCGTCTCTGTTTCAGTTTGGAGAAAGTTGATATGCTTATAACCGGCACTGTTTAGAAGTTCAGATTTTAAAATGTCTCCAATTTAGTTTGAAAGAAGTTGATGTGCTTTAAGGCACCACTGTTCCGAAGTCCAGATTTAAACCCTCTCTTCAGTTTACACGAGTTAATTTAGAAATGCATTAACAAATTGAAATATTAGATTACTTTGAAATCTAATTTGTACATAAAAACGTGTTTAATTTAAGGTTTTTAAACAATGAAAGAAGTAGTAAGTTTTTTCTACTTATAGAGGTGAGGATGAACAAAAATACATTAGAAGACCAAAACCTACATCGTACTGCCTTGTCTTTAAATAAGGCTATAGATGAAATTTCGTACATAAGAGCTCAACCTTCAAACGCCATATAAACATGTGTTGTTTTTTTTTAATTTTGAAAAGCCTAAAAATTAAAGAACCAGTAGCATTTTATCATATATTGAATAAGAATATTTTTAAATGATCTATTTTACTCACTGTTCATTGTAAAAGTTACAACAAAACCTTGTTGTACGTAATATTGTTTATTCCTTGGAATTAACATTGTCTCCTTTAAATAAGGTCTTTCTATTACAATGGATAAAAAGAGGTAACTATGTAGTGTTATAGCTTCTTCACATAATAATTACCAATCTGTAAATATAACTGTCATTATTTTTCAATGTATCTGTGTTGTATAATTGAAAAAGTCCAGTGTAATAATATTTATAATAAATGCCAAGTAAAGTTTGCGGTTTATATTTTGTCTCGTTTTTACGAAATGATTCATCCTTGCTTATTAGTACTATCTTCGGCCCCCGGTAAGTTGTGGGCTTTAACAATAAAAATCGGCTTTCGATATCCGCAATGGGCACGGCAAAGTTAACCCATTTATGTGCCTTTGTACTTAACGAACAACCAATAAACAAATACTTCCATCCTGCCATCTAAACAACACATTACAGTCAAAAACTGAAAGATAGAAACTTAATATTACATAAATATGGGAGGAATAAAATACCATTAGTAACACTAAATTTATTAAAATCGGGTACTCAGTAATAAAGTTTATAAAATGGCCATTTCAGAGAACTGCACAAAAGCTTTGTTTATTTGTTTAAGAATTTGGCGCAAATCATTGCCGTCTAATTTTGAACTGATATACTACTGTAAACTTTGGACTAGTTTTGTCTGACCGAAAAGCGGGATTTGACAGTCACTCTGATAATGTTTTCACGTGGAGCACATTTTTGTAGCAATGAAATGCCATAGTCGGAGCTCACTAACCATGAAGTCACGGCTGTATTAACAATAATATTGTTCCGATGTATAAAAAATTGTTGCAGAATAGTACAAAAATAAAATAAAAATCATTGTAGTGAGTGAAAGCAACATTTCAACAGCAAGTATCAAGAAAATTATTAAAAAATATATATTATGTTTTATATTTTACGTATAAGAGTACTTTAAATACACAGGAAGAGCATAGAATAAACGTGGGTATAAACGTATTGTTAGTGAAAGAGCCATACACTCTATATTTTGTCAGTTGGTACAGATATATAGAATATACGAGGAACACAGACGGAAAAACAACAACAACGACAGGTAGGACACAAAAGATAGTAACACGATGCATATCTTCAATATTTTGCGTCACGTAATGCTGAACACAGTTTTTGCTCGAGTGTTACTATTGGATAGTTGTAGAAATCCCACTAGTCGTTCAGCAAATGAATGAGTTCTGGCATCAAACTCGTAACCCCCCAGTGGCACAGCGGAATGTCTGCAGACTTACAACACTAGAAACCGGGTTTCGATAACCGTGGTGGGCAGAGCACATATAGCCCATTGTGTCTCATCGTGCTTAATTACAATCAAATTCTAATTGACGTTTTGTCAATCAAATTGGCCGAGTTGTATGTTGAAAGATTTTACCGCCACCTATACGTTTACATCAAAACTGCCATTCTGCCAGCCCTTAGTGTCAATATATTGTATAAGTTATTCAAGGTTTTCTACATTCTTCCTGACGATCAAGAGAAGAGAATTAAGCATCCTTAAAATACAGGCTCCATAAATATTACGTAAAGAATAGTTTGGAACACGGCGGCAGCAAAGGAAGACAAACAGAACAAATAACAGAATATTTATTCAAAGTAAAGTATAAACTGTAAATCACCAACTTACTGGTCAGCCTCTGTTTCATTTTGTGACGATAGTGAGTTACTACGATAGAGATATTTTCAAAAATGTCCACACGACAATAGCAAAAAAGAGATCCAGAAACATGTAGAAAATCCAACTTCTAATCAGACCAAAGTCCTAGAGTGGCTTCTTACAATTCTTAAGATCATTCCAAATAAACATATTAAAGGGAAATAAACCCAAACTCATATTAATTTGTACAAATCTCTCTAAAGACTATTACCTTTCTCCAGAACGCCTTGACACGGAAATGGGGACAAGCAAGCACAAACTTATGAAACTATCATTGATTCATGTAATCTTTAGCTAAGCAAGTCTGGTTTAAGAGGACGTCATTGACTATATACAGAATACCTACGTGAAAAATCAGAATAAAATATATGAATTTAGCTAAAGTTATACTAGTTTTGGAAAGATGAAATCAGCAGTTCTTTTAACTGCAAAAACAATATGGTTTACCTGTGTGGTATTTAGGTGCACTGCTGTCCAACAGATAAGAAATATATAGTATATGTCAAGTGCAAATTCTGTAAATTTTATACAGAGTAATATAATGAGTTTGGATTACAAAGAACAACAAGCAAGTACGACTGAAAACAAATACTTTTATTTGCAGTGTCTATTTATTATAGCTTAAAAACTGATATTTTTTAACTTAAACTGGTTACAAAACCTGGAGACAAAGTTTTCAAAAATATCTGAACATGACAAAGACAAAGCAAATAATAATGCAATACCACATTTTCAACTCATAGTAGGGTCCTAATGTAGTATCCCACAATACCTAGATTACTTACCTCAAATAGCAATCCAAAACCATATATTTAAGGGAGATAAACCCTCAACTCGTATCATTTTGTACAGATTTTGTACTACTTTCTGGAATGGATAATACCTCACTGTCAGGGGCTTTGATACATATTTGCATGAGCTCTGTAAATAACTATTGTGTTGTGTAACTTTTACCTAATCAAACGGATTAGTAGATGTTTACAACCTCTGAATATTTGACTTAGAAGGATGTCATAACTACTTGCAGAATAACAGAGGAATTTGTACATTATAGTAAAGTGATTTTGAATAAGCAAGTCAGCAAGTTACGTGATAATCACATTTGATATAAAGTATAATGGAACGAACGATATATCAGAACTACATTTTGACATTGTCGCGTTGTAGGTAGGGTTATGCCACGGAAAATGTATCGATTTTAGAGAGGATATTCAAAACATTCTTACACTCAGATCATAAAAATGTATTCATATCGAGGATCTAGTTTTTCAAGAGAGATCTACTGTACTTAGTAGTATTAGAAAACAATGGAATATTGGTCAGCTTGAGGCACTAAGACATTCAGAAAGAGACCTTCAACAAGTCATATCCCAGCCATTGTAACAGGTGAAAAATCCACGAATACTAAGACCAGTGACAAAAGCCGTCCAAATCTCCCAGACAGCAGTTCGCAATATAATCAAGAAGGACATCCATATGGAAAAGTGAAAAGTCACATGCACACTAGCTGCTTCCACCACATAGTTGTTCAACCATTGCATATGAAGACATATCGATCAAATCGCTGGACATGGCACCTATGGATATTTGTATGATCATACTGTTCAGCTGCCACAAGGAAACTGTCGTCATTGTACATCACATGGCTTATGAAAGCATGCAAGGTGGTTGTACTTTAAAAGATATTTTTTTACGACTGTGACTTTTAGAACGGAAATTACATTGCAGGGCTATTGCCAAGTTACACAGTTGTCAAATGAAGCATGAACTGACTCGACGTCATTGACTGTAACAGTGTGACAAGACTAAAATATTGTTTTAATATAACATGCTTTGTCTTTGTATCCTAAATTAGTTAAGAAAGGCTGAAATTAATAGTCGATTGAACTGTAGTAACTTCCTCCTTATCTAAAGGTCCCCCCAGACCCGAACATTAGAATTAAACATTAATAGTCGAATTAATACCTTAACTAGCAAGTCTTGATGTATAGTAATCATCTCTCTCAAGTGGAATGCAAGACAACATGATAGCTACATAGAAACAACAAAAGGTTTTATAAAAACATTTTCAGCTAGTTAAAGCAAAATAGTATAAATGCAATTAAAAGGAATAAAATAAAAATACATTAAGCTCTAAGTAAACAAAATGTTGTTGCCTTTATATATACACAATATTAAATAAATGGTTAAGTAAAATAAAAACTAAATATAAACTTGAAAAATATACAAAATTAGAATGACAGTTACAAAATGAAAAGTACAAATTTAATGTAAATTGCAACGCAAAATACAAGAGTTAAAACATACAAGTAAAATGAAAATGCCATAAATCAATATATACAGATCAGAATAAATTATTACAACATGAACCCATACAAGATGGAAGACAAATGAATTTCAAATACATAAATAATGCCAATAATTCAGATCAGAGTTTACAACAAATTATATAATATAGATACTTCAAATTCGCTTTTACCAGTTGGTCTGTCAGCTGGAGGGAAACTTTAAAATACCATAGTACCTTTTCCATAAACCGAAACCCTGGATATACTGTTATCCATCTTGATAACGGTGGACAAATCACACAGAATCAACAGTTGAGAAGACAGAAACTTGAATGACACATCATTGGTTGTCATTCACAATGTTATCTGCATGCATATATGATGTGTTAAGCAGGAGACCTCCAGGTCTAATGGACCATTCACTTTAGTCCTTTCGTGAGTGCAGCAGGCTTTCAGGAAGTTCATGAAACTTATGGCTCTGTTGAAAAGTCAAGTTCAAAAATGTTTAGGGTGTTTGTCCACAGAAAAGCCTGGAGTTCAGTTAGTAACATATGGTTAAAGATAGAACATGGTGAGCACAGATGCAGACACACAACTTGCTTGACAGACGCTGTCTCAGCACCTCTGGATGCATAGTCCTACAGACATCATAGGAGCAGCGTCTGAGACTGCTTGTACCAGCTGCCATATCAGGAACATGATTTAACCCACTGTTGTTTAATTACCTTGTAGAGACATAGTCCACTTGGGGAGTGAAAACTGAAGAATGGTTTCTTATGAATGACTGAATCTACCCCTTATCTCTTGAGTCAAACAACTCAAGTAATACTTCAAACATATTTTGCTTAGTGATGCAAGTTAAATATAATCATGGCCTCTGCTTTTCATTGTTTATTTTTAGCTATTTTCAAGTTTCTTGTAGATAGTCTAGATCAATTATTTCAGAATCTAGCCATTTTACATATCCGTGTGAAAACCGTGGAACATTTGAACAAGCTAGTGAGTGTTACGTATTGCGAACTTAAAATAGTCCGAAGCCGATATTTTAGTTAATTTACGTTATTTGCCAACAAGATTGACACATACCATTTTGTTTTTCACACAAATACGTTTTAATATATATACAACAATAATTATTACGAATAATTGTCACAAACAAATTCTTATAAACAACAATTTCACTAACTTACAAGTAACATAAAATCTTCTGTCTAGTTCAGAGTTTCCTTGATATCCAGCGAGTTAACTTGAAGTCGATGTACGTACAATTGCCGAGAATCTAGCTAGCTTTGTCAGACACTGAATTGTTGGGCTGTCGAAGTAAGATAATATTTTCATAAAACCACTAATATCCGATGAGAATTCAGTAATACTTTCAGAAAGATACTAGCGTCCAATGAGAATTCAGTAATACTTTCAGAAAGACACTAGCGTCCGATGAGAATTCACTGACTTTCAAAATTTATAACTGTTCCTGGTCAAATGTAATATATTATCCAGTTGATAAGGGTTAACGAATCATGGTTAAAAGCGTACAGGGTTATAACAGGTTCTTAGCAGATTTATATGCTCTCTCCTTTGGCCTTGGTCTTTTTATATGTGCGGGAAATGTTTTCCTCGAAAGATCGGACAACAATACTGAACTATATTTAACTGGTTACGGAAGTGTATATATTGTCGATTCTTGCATTCACGAATATTCTACAACCTTGGAGAACTGGCGGAAGTTTCGCCATACGTAACTAACACTGTAAGTTAGGCACGTTTTTAAATATAAACTCAATCCCAACAAACGTAGTCATTAAAATAAATATATATAACAAATTCGTTACACGCAACACATATCTGACACTATAGGTTACACACATTTTTAAATACAAATTTTAATCTAAACAACTTTCTTATTAAAAATAAATACATAACAATAAATTTGTTACAACTCCCTCCTTAGAGAATTAAAAATTGGCTTTAGACAATTTTTAATTAAGACATTATAATATGTATACATTGGCTAGATTACATTATACATAATACATTTTATGTATATGATTACACAACTTTAATAATAATTACAGTATAGAATACAACCCGTACAAATCACCTTACCATAAAATTACATAGTACATGAAAATACATCGGCATAATTTTATTAACCCTTATGATATGGATAATCTTCAAACCATATTTTCATAATGATAAATTGCAATTTAACAGCCTTATGTTTTCTTTTCTTTCTTTTTCCTTTCTTCTTTTTCTTTCTTTCTCTTTGTCTCTTCTTTCTGCCTGTCTTTTTCTTTCTTTCTTTGTCTCTTTCTTTCTTTCTGCCTCTTTCTTTCTTTCTTTTTATCTTTTTCTTTCTCTCTTTCTGTCGTTTTCTTTCCCTCTTTCTGTCTTTTTTCTTTCTCGTTTTTCTTCTTTCTCTCTTTCTTACTGTCTTTTTATTTCTCTGGTTAGACTTTACGACCAACTGACAAGTAGGACAAGCTTTGCAAAACTGATAAATGTCTTGCCTAATTTTGTTCAAAAGAAATATCTCCTAATTTTGCCACATATCTTGTTGATCCCTGAATGATCTACAACGGGGTGTTAATGGACAACTTTCAATATTTCAGAAGGATATGCTTTGGGAACAACGATTTGATGAACAATAGCCCAGTCCTCTAAAACTGGCACATCTGGTGGTCTCCATTTCCTCATAAGCACACCATTTTTGAAAAAAAATAACCATTTGGAATTTTCTCCAGTTCATCTTTTGGGAGTGCATATTTAAATAGTGAAGAGATCTGCAGTTCTTTTTCTTGTTCAGTGATCAGTTTACTTATAGTAAATGGAACTTCACCAAGTGAATCGGACCCTTCACGTCCATCGTTGTCTTTCACTGAGGAGTCATCAGTAGGACGATCGTTCACAAGATCCCTATTGGATCCAAAAAATGTCTGAGACAAATCTATAATATCATCCTCATAATCCATGCTTATCATTTGTTTCTGGCTTAATTTCTTAGCCTGAGCTCGAGTCGCAGAACACGAGGGAAACACATCGGG
>NW_013667772.1:175709-183700 GCF_000517525.1 Limulus polyphemus
GGATTCTCCTCAACTACAACATCATCCTTAAACGAAACAATGATCGGCTCACTAACCATTTGGTTTCGGCAACAACTTTTCCCCCAGCCAAATCGTTTCCCATAAACAATGATACACCCTTAATTGGGAGAGTAGGTCTTACTACAACTACAATTGGTCCCGAAACTAGGTGTGATGCTAAATAAATATTATGAAGAGGAACATTAACAAAGCCACTCTCAATACCCTGAGCAATAACAGACTCACCAGTAACAAAACTCGAATCTAAAGGCAATACACCTTCTAACAACAATGATTGAGTCGCCCCAGTATCACGTAGAAACGTATGGGTATGGGATTGCCAGTGTCATTTGTCACAGTCACAGAACCAACAGACACAAAAGATCTAAATTCCTCCCTGATTACGGAAGCCTTTATATCAGTGGCCACATTAACAACATTGGGTGATCTGGTGAGACTGCGTCCATATGTGGATACAAACGCACTGAGTGTTATCTCCTTTTCTTTCTTCTTTTTTCAATCGCCCCCCAGTAGCACAGCGGTATGTCTGCGGACTTACAACGCTAGAATCCGGGTTTCGATACCCGTGGTGGGCAGAGCACAGATAGCCCTTTGTGTAGCTTTGTGCTTAATTTCAAACAAACAAACAAAAATCTTTTTTCAAACCCCAACAATCGGACATAACATGACCAGGTTTTTTACAGAAATGGCAGACAGGCCTTGATGGCTTTGATGAAGTTTTAGCCCAACTATATGAAGATTTCGAACTAGAGGAGCTGGATTTTTTAGAAGAATCCTCAACTTCAGTGGATTGAACAAGTACAGGTTTTTCTAAAATGGTAGGAATTTATTTTTATGAAAAATGGTTTTATGTGTTAAAGTGTAGTCATCTGAAAGAGCGGCTGCTTCTTGTAGTGTTTCAACTTTCTTTTCATCTAAGTAAGTTTTGAAGTCGTCATGTGCACAACGTTTAAATTCTCAATTAGATATAATTGTCTTAGTTTGTCGAAACTATCGCCAATATGCATCGAATTACACAATCGATCAAGATAAATCTCCTTTTCGTGGGCAAACTCCATAATAGTTTGCTTATCTTGGTTGTGATAACCTCTAAACATTTGGCGATAAGCCTCCGGCACTAACTCGTTTGCTTTGAGAATAGCAGCTTTAACCTTATCATAATTAGTACAATCTTCTAAAGAGAGAGCAGCATAAGCTTCTTGTGCTTTACCAGTTAAGACACTTTGTAATAATAATGACCATTTTTCGGTGGAGCCATTACATGGTTTGGGCAACCTTCTCAAAATGTTGGAAATATTTATTTTCTTCATTTTCATTGAACGATGGTACTTTACCATATCGATTAAGTTCAAAGTTGTTATTTTGCCTTGGTCGATCGCAGTTAAGTCTAATTTCCATTTCCTTCAGCCTAATTTATTTTTCGGATTCAATACGAGTTTGTTCTTTCTCGGCTTCAATATGAGCTTGTTCGGTCTCGAGGCGTTTATTTTCTCTTTCAGCTTCAATACGAGCTTCTTCAAGCTCGATTTGTTTGAGTTTTAGCTTAATCTCTAATTTATCTTTATCATTCAACCCCGATTGGCTAGTAGGGAAACTAAAGTATTCCCCTAATGCTTCCTCAGGCAACAAATCATCATCAACTAGAATTTCGATAATACGCTTTTTAGTTCATTTTTTCTCATTGCCCTTATAACTTCCAGTTCTAAAACTTTGGCAATTTCGAGCAATTCATTTTTGTTATATTCTTCTAGTTGTTCTAGTGAAGGTGATACAAGAAAATCTTGATAATCCGACATGATCAAATCTTGTTGGCACTGATAAATATAAATTCAATTATGATTTAAGTTGAAATTTAGATCGAATTTTGTCTCTGATTCATATTTCGGATACGAGCCCCCAATTTATTAGGTTAGGTATTGCGAATTTAAAATAGTCCGAAGCCGATATTTTAGTTAATTTACGCTATTTGCCAACAAGATTGACACACACCATTGTCGTTTTTAACACAAATACGTTTTAATATATATACAACAGTACAATTTACAACAACAATTATTATGAATAGTTATCACAAACAAATTCTTATAAACAACAATTTCACTAACTTACAAATAACATAAAATCTTCTGTCTAGTTCAGAGTTTCCTTGATATCCAGCGAGTTAACTTGAAGTCGATATACGTATAATTGCCGAGAATCTAGCTAGCTTTGTCAGACACTGAATTGTTGGGCTGTCGAAGTAAGATAATATTTTCATAAAACCACTAATATCCGATGAGAATTCAGTAATACTTTCAGAAAGACACTAGCGTCCGATGAGAATTCACTGACTTTCAAAATTTATAACTGTTCCTGGTCAAATGTAATATATTATCCAGTTGATAAGGGTTAACAGAATCATGGTTAAAAGCGTACAGGGTTATGACAGGTTCTTAGCAGATTTATATGCTCTCTCCTTTGGCCTTGGTCTTTTTATATGTGCGGGAAATGTTTTCCTCGAAAGTTCGGACAACAATACTGAACTATATTTAACTGGTTACGGAAGTGGATATATTGTCAATTCTTGCATTCACGAATATCCTACAACCTTGGAAAACTGGCGGGAGTTTAGCCATACGTAACTAACACTGTAAGCTAGGCACGTTTTTACATATAAACTGAATCCCACCAAACGTTGTCATTAAAATAAATATATAATAAATTCGTTACACACAATACATATTTGAGACTATAAGTTACGCATATTTTTAAATACATATTTTAATCTTAACATACTAAAATACATAACAATAAATTCGTTACATGGGCCATACAACAAATCCACTGAGAGCTACACTTCTCGTCTGAACATCAGGTGATGTGGAGAGCAACTAGTTGATTGCTGTCCAGTTGCATAGTACACCGTTGTGACATACAGTAAGTTCTCATGCAAATAAGTTTGGGATAAGCTAAACATTCAGCAAGAATAGCTTTAAAGTTTCAACCATCTGCTCAGCCAAACTCTCAAACTTAGGAAGATATGGTGAATTGTGCATTTTCACCATACATAACTTGTCAAATAATTCAGGTGGATCTTTCAACGTGCTTGAAACCATGATAGCCATTTCTCAGCTGACCCATCTACGACAGACTGTGCTAACATGTCAGCCAGTGGATAACTTGAGCACACTTTGTTAACTAATCAATTACAACCAGAATGTATTAGTTTTGGGAAGAGTACCAGCTATATCTAGAATATTTTCTCGAAAGGAGAACAAACAATTGTACAACAGATATTTCTCTCATGTGGCTGTTTTTTTGTGTGTGTGTTTTAGGCTGCACATGGAAGGTTAATTTCTACATTATCTCAATATCTTGATGAAAATGCAGCTCTCAAAACTAATTCTGCATGTTTGCAATAGTGTGTGACATTCTCACGTGGCTTAAAAGTTTTGTATTGTGCAAAGTAGTAATTATTTGCTGGCTTACAGCTCTGGGAACCATGTCTTGGTTGTTCATAGTTGTATTTCTGCACTCACAGCTGGTTATACAAATACCAAGTATTGTGTACAGCAGTGTACATGTTTGTTTGTTTATTTGTTTGGAATTTTGCGCAAAGCTACTCGAGGGGTATCTACGCTAGCTGTCCCTAATTTAACAATGACAGTCTAGAGGGAAGGCAGCTAGTCAACAACTCCCACTACCAGCTCTTGGGCTACTCTTTTACTAACTAAAAGTGAGATTGACCGTCACATTATAACGGCCCCACGACTAAAAGGGCGAGCACTGCGTTTACCAGTTTGTGACCCTATTGCTTTACCTTGCTGCTGGCAAAAAAAAAGAGCCAAAACTATGTTTAAATCCTTTACTAGCTCTTCTCAAAGTTCCTGGTATCAATACAAATGTAAAATTCTCACTACTTGTATAATTTGTTCTCACTGCTGCTTTTACTGCTACAGGATGTTCAGAATATGAACACTCAACAAAGTGACATGATCCCATTTGCTGGTGAGAGAACCTATTGGCATTTTCACGCTGCTGGTCTGGACAATGAAACAGTACTTTTGTCATTATACAATTTGGAATCATACATTCGAGATTTTTGAAGTTCATTAGTTATGTGGTTCACTCACACAGTAAACTCCCTACCTCACAAGTAGAGATGTAACGTTTCACAAATATTACTACAAGCAGTTCTTTTTTGTCATAAAGTATCAGCACAGAGGAGCAGTTAGTATACAACTTGCAAAAGTGATAAATCACTCTATACCATTTTGTACCAGTCACGAAAATGTGCCAATTCCACTGTCGGAATTGCTCATATGTGTCCATGATGAATGGACAATCTTGATGAAGATAAACCAACTCCATATCTTTGACCAAAGCATGTTTCCAGGGCTTCACATCCCTATGTCCACACAATATATATGTCAACTTTAGTCAATGCAGTGGCATGGTTATTATGGAAATATTGGCCACAAAATATTGATAATACAATGTCAAACTCACAAGTTTGCAGACTTCTTGTTTGTTCTCGGGTTAGGATCAGTCACAGACCATTACACACTGCTCATATTTGCTATATAACCAAAAACTCCTCTTCCATACACATGAATACACACTTTCCTAGTTTCAATTTAGGAAAAAAAACAGATTCATTTCTCTTTAAAACAAACAACTGAAGATTTGAGGAATTGCCTGAAGTATAACTTTTCTAAAACTATAAAAATGAAAATGCAGTACCAACATTTCTGAAAATAAACCAAAAAAAATAATAATATGAAAATTAAAAATATTATAGAAAAATTTTTTCAAAAAGTATTGACTCAGATCATAAAAGATAAACGTGGAAAAAATTATTTTATTTGAGTAAAATTATCACTATTCCGAAATCAACGGGCTTCCGATTGAATTCTGTCACCGAACATGCTCATCCTTTAAGCCATGGAGACGTTATAATGTGACGATCAATACCACTAATTGTTGGTAAAGAGTAGCACAGGAGTTGACGGCGGGTGGTGTTGACTAGCTCCCTTCCCTCTATAGTCTATCACTTCAAAATTAGGGACGGCTAGCGCAGATAACTCTCAAGTAGCTTGGTATGAAATAAACAGTCACCATTACGGCTTCGTCGATGCTGACAGGATAGGTACAAATATACGTGTTTTAAATAGCTCTAATCCACATGATAAGGTGAACACTATACGAAACACCATTGATACAATATTGTATTGTATTTGAACCCATCGGAAAATCCACCATTTCTAATAATAAATATTATCTATTGATAAGCTTTAAACAAATTACGTCCAAAAGATAACACCGTAACATTTATCTTACAAAATACATTTAAAGGGCTTCCTTGTTAATGTAGATAATACTAGCGTACTGGCATATACAGGTTAGACTGACGTATAGCCCATCAAAAATGACGGGGCAAATATTACCCCCTCAACTCCCACCCAATAGTATAACTTAACCTCACATTTCATAGCTAATTTAATTCTTTTTAAATGCGAAATCAAGCTTGGCCAACAAAGAGGCAGAAAAGTGCAGTCGAGGCAGTCAAACGTCGGTAAGTTACTTTGCGAGCCAATCAAATTAAAATTATTCATGAAATGAATTATTGGCGTATTCATAAATTAATTATTGGTAAAAAATCATTAGATTAACGACTTCTAATACATAGTAAAGCCAGTGCGTTTTGGTAACATTACGTTCCAACAATGGCTTTTATGTCACGTTGCTTAGCAACAAAAGTATAACCTAATATTGTTGTTAGTCTATGTACTGAAAGTATAAAATGAAATGTATAGACAACAAAACTGGAAAAATATTTGTTGATTTCTTAACTTAGAGTCTCCGTTGATTAAAGAGATTTGTTTTTTTAATAAAAACGTTGGTGATATAACAGAAAATAGATTAATTCAGAAACGATTTAAGTCTAAAACTGAATAGATATTTTTATTTTCATCATAAATTTAATGCACTTGACTCCAGGCTAGGTGATCCCACACTACGTCTTTACTTTAGTCATATGATACCAATACTCACTACACTTATAAGGTTTCACGGTACACACACCCCTCACGGCCCCCTTGCGCCCTCGTCACTAAAATTGTAATGGGCAGACAGTAATCGAACTATTTTATCTGGATAAATGCATTTTGGCTTTTATGACTCATTTTATTATTTCGAGAAATGTGACGTGACACATACTGGCTTTTATATAGGTTAGATGATTATAATAGTAATAAAAAAAATCCACGCAGATTTAATGTTCAGTTGTAGCCTTTTCTCGGAAACGAATAGGGCCTCTTAACACTTTCTGTTTATAAAGCTGTGGCATTTGACGGGAACATTTGCAGTGAAACGATAAGCAACATAAGGTGTACCGTGTTTGTTACATGCTCAGCTACAACACTGTCTTTATAACCAAATATATTCATAGTTCTAAGGTGTTCGTTGTTTCTATCCATAGTCCCTCTTCTTGTTTCATCAATATAGTCGGCACTACAGAGTTTGCATGTTAAAGATACCCGTGGGACAGCGGTATGTCTACGGATTTTCAACGCTAAAATACGGGGTTTGATTCCCTGCAGTAGACAAAGCAGACAGCCCAATGTGGGATATCAGAAGCACATATGAATGTTAAATTATATTCTATGCTGCACATGTATTAGTGGGTTTATTGGAAGTTTTTTGTTTAAAGGCTCATCTCACCGACAAGTGTTTCAATGTTTACTCGTTTTTTTATTTGTAACTCTGACGTCAAAAGTCTGATTGTTTGCATCTCCGTCTAATACGTGCAGATAATTTTGGTCTAACCTTAGAAATAATCAGAATCGCACTGAATTTCCTTTCGGCTATTGTGAACTGTGATTTGGTTTCCAACATACTGTTTCGTCTCCGTTTGTTAATTACCTTTCCGTAACTTCGTTCCGACGAAACTTTAGCGACACAAGTCCTTACTTAATAAAACTGGTTTATTCTTTCCGAATATAACTTTACGATACACTTATTTTCAACAGTCGCTCTTTTACAAACGTTTTAACAACGAACGTTAACTTCAACAATACGTCTCTCTCTGACTGCAGTTCAATTACTCATTACCTACACACACATTATTCTATCCTTTCGTCACGTTGTCACCCTCTTATATATATATACCAGACTACCCTATATCTAGTAATCTCCCGACAATTCCCGAAGGTTCGAGAGAACGAAACACGTGACCTCGCTGACGTAACACTGCCCCTCCTTAGTATTGTTCGTCCCGAACAATAGTCACTTACAATAAACCAATAACAATTAACAATAACTTAATTAAATGTACAGAATTACAATCACAAAATTACAATTCAACAAAGTCTTTTAATTTTACGGGACGTATCTTCTTCCGTACTGGTCTCCGTCTTGTTGGCTTCTGCTTCACGTGGGGTTCATCTGCTTCATCAAGAGCTTCACCGTTTCCCTTCTCAAAACTGAGTAGAGTTTCTTCTTCGACGGTGGCTTCTTCATGTGGCACGGTCTTCAGCAGCGTCATTTGTTCTGTTTTCCACTTCGTCCCAACTGAAATATCCTAGACCGTGATAATGCCAAAGCCTGTAGGCATGCACCCCTTTTGGTTTACCTCGCCGACCACGTTTTACCCGGAAAGTCACGTCTGAGAGACGATCCACTATGTCTTATGGGCCTTCCCATGGAGAAGACAACTTAGGAGACTTCCCTTTGGTCTTCCTGGGATTATACAACCATACCTTGTCTCCAGGTACAAAGCAGACTTCAGTAGATCTCTTATTATAAGTTAACTTTATCGAATCAGCAGACGTTTTCAACTTTGAACGCAATTGATGGTGAATATCATCCATCTTTTCCGATAACACTTTCACAAACTCTGACACATTTTCAGGCAACTCTTCATAAGATGGGCATCCCTTATGTTTGGGTCCCCTTTTTGCACTACATGTACTGCATGTCCTGCACCATTC
>NW_013667772.1:184700-186209 GCF_000517525.1 Limulus polyphemus
ATCCTGCATGGTAGAGGGGTGTGCTTGCTTCACTTGTATCTTAAGTTGTGGACTGTCCAAGGCATCTACGAACTGATCCCTCAGCAACAACTTGAGGGGATCGGGTGGTGCAGTTGGGTAGACCTTGTGTGCCATGCTTTCCAAGTCTTGTGCCAGCTCTTGCAGGCTTTCCCCTTTAGCACGGATTCTCGTCCTAAACCTAGCCCTGTAGACTTCTGACTGATTCTGGGTTCCATACCTGAGTTCCAGAGCCTCTACCAGTGCTTTATAGTTGTGTCTGTCGGCTGCTGTCAACTGTCCAAGTATTTCCAGTGGTTGTCCCTTCAAGCTCGTTGCCAGATATACAGTATTCTGCTTCTCTGTCCATCCATTCATTTCTGCCAGTAGCTCAATTTGTGCTCTATATGCTTCCCACGGTGCCTTCCCATCGAATTCAAGTGGCTTCCTTCGCACTGGATCACTCCTATTACTGACATTCATATTGGGGATGTGACTTCTAACGGGACAGAATATGTCTGCATTAGAGTTTAGCTGAGGGCTCTGTAAGGGGCTTGCCATTGTCTGGGGCTGATTAAGCCGATGGTCAATGTATCCTCCTTGTGTAACAGACAATAAATCGTTCTTTAACGTATCTAATTCGCTTTTAAATTTACTAATGTTTTTTCCATTTGTACTTCTCAACAACAGTGGCAACTTTCCTGCAACAGTTGGAGACTTTCTACCTGTTTCCTTTCTTGTTCCAGTTGCCACTGCTGTAATCTCTCTTCTTGTTTCTTTTCTCGTTCTTCTTGTTTATTTTCTTTTTCCTCCAACAACTGTTGTAATCTCTCTTGTTTATTTTGCTGTTCGAGCTGCCATTCTGTTGTAGGTTTCCTTGCCACTGCTGTAATCTTTCTTCTTGTTTCTTTTCTCGTTCTTCTTGTTTCTTTTCTTTTTCCTCTAACAACTGCTGTAATCTCTCTTCTTGTTTAACTTCTCGTTCTTCTTGTTTCTTTTCTTTTTCCTCTAACAACTGCCGTAATTTCTCCTCTTGTTTAATTTCTAAACAAGAAAAGAAACAAGAAGAACGGGTATTGCTGGCATCAAATCTGCTAAGCAGTAGTTAGATTTTCCGCCTCTCGTTTCCATCTTCTTCTCTTTTTTTTCTATCCCACTTCTGACACCAATTTGTTACGTCTCCGTTTGTTAATTGATTTTCCGTAAATTTGTTCCGACGAAACTTTAGCGACACAAGTTCTTACTTAATAAAACTGGTTTATTCTTTCCGAATATAACTTTACGATACACTTAATTTCAACAATCGTGCTAAAACAAACGCTATAACAACGAACGTGCTCAACTTCAATAATACTTTCTCACTGCAGATCAATTACTCACTACCTACACACACATTATTGTCCCGTTACGTTGTCACCCTCTTTTATATACCAGACTACCCTATATCTAGTAAATGCTAGAGCACTCGCCAAGGTCCCCGATAGTTCTAAAAACGTGGCGTGACACTAGTCA
>NW_013667772.1:186914-205002 GCF_000517525.1 Limulus polyphemus
ATACCGGATTGTGATGCTAATAATGTCGGAACTGGAGGAGTGTTGTCTCAGAAAGTCGGCGAAAACGAACATGTGGTGGCCTACAACAGTAGGGTCCTGAGTAGACCAGAGAGGAACTACTGTGTAACACGGAGGGAACTCCTTGCTAGGGTAAAGAGTCTGACAAATTTCCATCATTACCTCTGTGGTGCCAGATTTACCATCAGGACAGACCATGCTGCATTACGCTAGTTAAGATCATCAAAGAACCCAGAAGGACAACTGGCACGTTGGATTGGAAAGATAGACCAGTATAATTATGATATTGAATACAGAGAAGGAAAATCTCATGGAAATGCCGATGGACTGAGCCAAAGACCCTGCAAAAATAACTGTAGACATTGCTGCAAAAGAGAGGTTGAAATAACCAGGTGTCATCAAGCTGAAGTCAAAATGACTGAAGGAGTTGATGATGGTGAAGTGTAACCAAATATAGATATCAAAGCAGAACAGGAGAAAGACCAAGATTTGAAGCCAATAATTGATTTTCTACAAGCAAGTGTTTTGCGCCCTGCTTGGGAGATGGTGTCTAGCTTAAGCCCTGTGACAAAGAACTATTGGGCACAATGGGACCAGTTGAAGCTTGAAGATGGTATTCTTGTCTGGAGATGGGAAACTGCAGATGGGAAAGTGACGACCTGGCAAACAGTTAAACCGAGAAAGTTACGGGAAGTTGTGCTGCGTCAATCCCATGATAGTTTAGCAGGAGGACATCTCGGAGTTAAGAAAACATTGAGTCACTTATGGCAGAGATTTTACTGGCTAGGTATGAGGCAAGATGTGGAAGAATGTTACAGGACCTGCAGTACATGTTGTGCTGAAAGGGGAACTCAAGCATAAGGGACGTGCTCCAATGAAGTTATATTAAGTTGGCACACCAATGGAAAGAGTAGCCATTGACATTACTGGTCCTTTGCCCCAAACTCGTGCTGGAAACAAGTACATTTGTGTGGTGATGGATTATTTCATCAAGTGGCCTGAGGCATATGCAATACCAAATCAGGAAGCTACAACTGTAGCTTCGGCTATTAGTGATTTCTTCTTCAGGTTTGGTATGCCATACGAACTGCATTCAGATTAAGGCTGTAACTTTGAATCAGCTGTGTTTCAGGGATGTTACAAGTTGTTTGGCATACGAAAGACCAGGACAACGCCACTTCACTCAAAGTCTGATGGGATGGTAGAAAGGTACAATCGGACACTGGGACAGGAATTGGCAAAGTTTTGTAATAGCCACCAAGATGACTGGGATGTCTAACTCCCTCCATTGTTGATGGCCGATAGAACAGCAGAACGTGAAGCCACTGGATACACTCCAGCAAAGTTGATGTTTGGTCGAGAACTTCGGTTGCTAGTGGACCTGATAACAGGACGCCCACCTTATGAAGAGTTGCCTGAAAATGTGCTAGAGTTCGTGAAAGTGTTATCGGAAAGGATGGATAATATTCACCATCAAGTGTAGTCGAACTTAAAAGCGCCTGCTGATTCCATGAAGCTATGCTATGATAAGAACTCTACTGAAGTCAGCTTTGTACCAAGAGACAAGATGTGGCTGTATAATCCCAGGAAGACCAAAAGGAAGTCTCCTAAGTTGTCTTCTCCATGGGAAGGCTCATATGACATAGTGGATCGTCTCTCAGACATGAATTCTGAATAAAATGTGGTCGGCAAGGTAAGCCAAAGTTGGTGCATGCCAACAGGCTTTGGTGTTATCATGGTCCAGGACATTTCAGTTGGAGCGAAATGGACAATAGAACGTTTCCTGATGGAGCAGATGAATCCCAAGTGAAGCAGAAGCCAATAAGACAGAGACCAGTACGAAAGAAGAAAAGTCCTGCAAAATTAAGAGACTTTGTTGTATTTTAATTTTGTGTTTGTAAATTCTGTACATTTAATTAAGTTACTGTTAATTATTTATTGGTTTAATGTAAGTGGCTATTGTTCATGACGAACACTACTAAGGAAAGGGCAGTGTTACGACAGCGATAGTCCCGTGACGCTACTGGTGCATGAGTGATTGAGTTTCTAGAATAATCAGGGAACTCCTCGAATTTTGGCGAAGCCTCTTTGTTAGTATCTAAGCCTGGCGAGAAAAGCCAGCGGATATGATGATGAATGGATGATAAAGCGAACAGTAGTCACGCTGAGTTTCGGGTAATTTACGATTCTGTTTTGAGCTAGTGTGTGTTTTGCACTGGTAGAGAGCGAATTTATCGAGATTGTGAATAGCGTGCATTATAAAACGTCATCTTCAGGAGTTGCAAAGTCGAAACACGTGGAGTCGTCAACTTTTGGAAGGCCATATATAGGCCTAAATAAAATGTTTTTAATTGTGTACCAGTTTTAACGTTGAATGTTATTTATGATTTTAACTTTATACACAAGTGCCAAAATACAATAATTATGACTAATATTAATTGTTATTACCTAGAATCAAATTGATTTTGTATTATGTACTATGAAAATAAATATACGATAACAAATAAGATTCATCACAACATTATTTCAAAACTTAAGATAATTCATAAAATTTTGGCAAATATAGAAAAATTATATTAATCGAAAAAGACGAGATTCGCAAAAAAGAATATATATATATACGTGTGTGTTTGTGTATTTAACACTAGGGTGCAGTACCTTCTGAAATGTATTGCTCGACAGAGGGTGTACAATCTTCCTGTTGTGATTAAAGTTTAGGTTGGAGTTAGTTTTTAGTACAATTTATTTAGGGTATTAATATGTCTCACCAAACTGGTATTAATTGTAAGTAAAAAATTATTTGTTGGTCTTTAGTGTTATTTTAATAGATAAATAATAAGCATAGCATATATTGTTACAAAAGTATAACTCGTTAAACTTCGCCTAGCTGTTGCCTGATTCAGGCAGCGTACAGTACACTTGCCTCTGTTTATTTAAACAGTGTTTAGACATTCACACTGACTGAGTCAATACAATGTAGGCCGGTAATCCTGTAAGTGCAACTTTTACAAGTCTCCATATTACTACACTAGTAGTAGTACTAGTAGAACAACTGCTGGTACCTTTAAGTTTAGCCTGTAGACATGACTGCAAATATGTTGACATATTAAATATCAAACAAGAAAGAAAGAAAACAGCTGAATTCCTTTAGATTTGACGGCGATATAGTATTAATAATCACAGTACTTTTAGATACATTAATGACGCAACTGCGAAGTTAGTTGTATTCGTAAACTTCAGCAATATTAATAAAATAAAAATTAACAAGTTAGAAAATAATAAATAAACGTAATATTCCGAAAATTGTTTTATCTCGAAGTCTAGGTTCAAGGGAGGTCCAGTTCAATCTGCATTTTGATCAACGTGTTATGTCTCATTTTTATTTGTATAACTTAAATCATAAAATCTTTCTACCCTTAAGTTATATGATTGTAACTTGAATAGATTAAACCTCTTGACTTCAGTACTAACAGGCTATAGCTCATTCCTGCTATAAGTATAAAGACCCACACCTAAAAAGTCTTTAACTGTTAAATAACTTGCACTGTAGATCCTTGAAAGTTGAATTTCAAAATAATTTATATTATCAAGTTTTAGTATTTACTGTTATATCATAGCTTTCCATTTCAGTTAAAGTCTTGAATTCATCCATTTTTTTCCTAGTGCTCCTAACATTAGAATAGTGGCAATTTAGTTTATTCATGAAATCTTTACTATGTTTATTTATGAATCTGACAGATCTATCTTGAAACTATTTAATTTGTTATGCTCTGAATCTCCTTTAAAAAAAAAAAAACATGTTTCTCTAATTATTCTAATTGTTTATTCTTAATTTCCCAAGTTCTCTCACAACTATGTAAGTTTAGTTTAAACTATGTGTAATGAATATACTTAGAGATTCTCCAAACAACCTACTACCTAACTGGCTTAAATGGAGCCCACTCTAGCATATAATTCACTCTTACTCTGAAAAATATCCCAAAAGATCAACAAGCCCACTTGCTGCTCTTAGCATGAACTTGATCATTTTTCATTTAAGCCTTGGATCCTGCTAAGTAATTTATTAACATAACAGTAACATGACATTTGAAAGACAGCATCATGGTTGGCCCATTCATTTCATCAGATTCCCATCTCTTAAATCAAGCTTTAATTTTTTAAGTATTCATCAAGTCGTCTCTAGAACTCCTAATTTTGTTGAATTTACTATGTCTGAAGGTAGTCGGTTGCAAAGGCTAACCACCATACCTAAAACAACGTCCTAATTTGTGGCCAACTTCATACCTGCTAAATCTTAAAACTATTTCCACTAGTCCTACTATTACAAGTAAACACCAAAAAGTAATGCATTAAACCCATATATATTTCTTTTATGATTTTGAATATTTCAATCAGGTCCCTTTTAATCCTTCTCTTCACAAGAGAAGGTAATTTTAAATACCTTAATCTGTCTTTGTATGACAACTATTCTATCCCAGGAATCATTCTCGTGGCCTTTACAACAGCCTAGTGTCTTTAAAGTGAGGAGACCAAGGCTGAATACAATACTCTAAACAAGGCTTAACTAGAGATCTGTACACAGAAATTGAAGTATAAACTATGTTTTGAAGCCAAGTTTATTGAGACACATCAATTATAAGGTTGTTGATTAAATTTTGAATGCAATTCCATAACAGGTTTGTGACTTGTACATTTTGACCCACCTAAATCCAGAGAGTTAACAAACCAAACTGTATGTATTGGCCTTTTATCTTGTAAAATTCAGTTACCCCGAGTCCCATCTCCCTCCAAACACAATGCTAATTGCTAAATTCAGTCCTGATCTTCCAAATATTTATCAACCCATTTTGTAAACTCCATAAAATAGCAGCCTCTACAACTTTAAATAACAGATTATTTCACAATTTTTGTCATGTTGGAAAATAAAACTGCCTCAATTGGAGATACAGCTTTTACAAATCTTACATATATGTCCTCTTGTCCAACAGGATTAACCACAAAATCTGGTGAATTAACCTTAGTTACTTTGGTAATTTTGAACACTAGCAAGAACATCCATCATCCTTTATAAGAGATAAGAAGTTAAGAGATTTGAACCTATTCTTTTGTGATGACCAATCATACCAAAATTATCTTAGTAGCCCTCAATTCTGTACAATCTTAATTTAAACAGCCTCTTATGAAGTCATTTCACAAACTCTAATGAACCCATGTTATGCAAATCTCTCTCTCTTAACCATGAACCTGCCCTGTTGTTCTGTACTTACAAGCATCATTGTTAATTTTCAGATGTATCTCTGTTAATTTGTATTTGCACCTAACATGTGAAACATTTCCTAAAAAGCTAATTCACTACCTCTATCCCTAAAGCCCTGAGATATCTCTTTATTTCTGTTCAATAACTCTCCAGATCTGTTGTTTCTAACATTATTAGCTCTGACTTGCTCTTAAAAGATTCTGTCTGCAACATCCCAAGCTTTATCACTTGGCAAAAAAGTTCTAGTAGTAGTATTTTCAGCACTATTGTACACATTTCTTTCAATATACTTAAAAAATCATATAGTATAGAGACATATCATTACATTCCATATTGTTATCAAAAGTCAAATATTTCAATGTATTTGAAGCCAGATTTTTTTGCCTTACACAGTTTAGTAGTCAGTTCGTGTTGATTATATAATTTGTTTATTTTATGTATATATGTATAATGTACATCAGTATTTCATATAATACAATTGTTCTAATTTTGTGTCATATGAAATATTTTTAGTAATTACATGTAATTTATACTTTTGGCATTTGTTAAAATTAATTGTTGAATGTACTTTAGCTAGTGAAGAACTAAGAACTTTTCTGGGAAAATGCAAAGATGGAAGAATCAGAGTATTCAAGGTTGGAATTGAGGAAGGTAGGATGCTTTTGATTTTAAAGTTGCACAGTGAGGTTATTCATTCAAAGTACTTGTTATATTTAGATTTAAAAAATAATAAAACATAATTAGAGAACAATTTCAAAGAACGTGATAAAAGAACTACTGAACTAGTTTGTGAGTACATTGTAACTGACTGTCAATTAGATATTTCCTTGTGTCTGTTTTGAAAGGTTGACATGTGTTTCCAAAAATTCTTTGTACCTTTTCATTACAATTAAATGCATTGCAGAGGACTTCAACTTTATTATTTTCTTCTTTGTTCTCATGCATATATCACACAAGAAGCAAGTCCTGTCCAAATTTTCATAACCCATGTGCATAACTTTATATTCAGAAATGCTAATCACCTTTCCACAGAACTAACAGCTGTTATCCTCGTGTCACATCACCAGTCTATGATGAAATCAGTATCAGACTATAATATTCTATCAGTAGAAAGGCGACACATCCCCTGTGTGCAGTACTCCCCTTGAGCACATTGTGCAAACCAAAGGTTAATTTTTTCATCAGAACTGCAATGATGCAGCTATGTTTTTTCATTATGGATTACACAAATTTTGTGCTTATTACTTTAAACATTTAGCTAACATTCAAAGTGTTATCATTTGTACCTTTATTTTTTTAATTTCAAGAAAGACTAATAAAAAAGTTTAAAACTTTGGTTAGAGCTTTTGATACACATTACTGTCTTTTCTTACATTAATTAAATTCCTTCTCTTAATCAAATTATAAGATTGTAGAACACAATTCCTGAGCCATTACTTAGTGTTAATCATTACGACAATGATGAAAGCCAATCTACTAGGACTTACCACACCTACTTAACAATAGAACATTTCTCCACTTTTGTTGATTGTATTGCATACAATTTGTCATTTCACATTTCTGAAACCTCCAGAGGCTGAGACTCACCTTCATAGGAATTGTCTTTATTTTCTTTCAATGGTGACTGAAGTTACCCATATGGGCAGCAATGTTCCCACTATTGTGCATCATGTCATTGGTTCATCTTGGACCCAGGGCCCGAGACCTCTGGTTTCTGTACCTTCTGCTGAGCCTGCATTGTCTTTGAGCATCTTGGACTAGCTTGTCCCACCATTTGCTTTTGGCTTTTCTGTCCTTGGCTAGGATCAAGTAATACCTTTCCCTTTGTCCTTCACTACTCTGATAAATCAGGTATGTCACATTTGTTTTTTACTCCATTTATTTTTTTCTGGTTCTTGAATGAACTTCTTGCATGCAACTCAATTCATAAGATGTTTTCCTCTCTTTCTCCTTCACCTGTTTGTTGCACCATTGCAAATTCTCTCAGTCTGTGGTTCATGTTTACTCAAAATTTCCACATCCTCCCTGAACTTAAGATTCATTCTCAGTGGTCTTTTCTAGTGCTCTTATTCCTTGAATCTCTTCTCCAAACTTGAGGGTTTTCTTCTTTTTAAACATTGACTTCCATTTACTCTCAATATGCTCTTCTGTTTTTTTTGCTTACTCATCTTCTTAGCTTGCTATTCCCTTTACCCTTTCTTTCTGGACAACTCTACTGCATTAAGATTGCACTTCATGCTGATTTCTTTTCTTCTTTTGCTATTGCCCAGTTCAATTTCCTGGATTCTGGAAACTGCTTTGTTGGGATATCTTGTTTTCTGGAGCTACACTCCTTCTGTTTTATCTTAGGGACTCCATTTTACACCCTTTCTTTATGAAGACCTTTTGCAAAGTTCCTCATCCAATGGCTCTTTGCTGATTTCTCTGCCCCTCCTAAGAAACCAGCCATCATGGGGCTATGTGATCAGTTGTTTCTGAAATTATCCTTCAGCTTTGACCCTGTGGGAGATGAAATTGGCTTCTACACTTTGTACACCTGTGGACTCTGTTTGCAGGAGACCCTTGGGTCCTGGAGAGTTTTTTCTATTAGGAGCTTTCTTTGTCATTCATGGCTGACAACTATATGTTTTCGATTAAGTTCTGACATTGTATTTGTTGAGTCTGCATTTCCACCACTACATGGACATTTAGCAACTTCTAGCCCTGTCCTGGGAGACATCATCTTCTATGGCCCCCTCTCTTTATTAGAAGCCTGCTCCTTTGGGTTGAATTGTCGGTCTTGTGAGCCAATATTGACTCTGATTCACTTGGGAGACTTTATTACCCTGTTTGCTTGGTGGGCTCAACCTTCTCCTTTGCATTCTCAATGTGTGGATGTGGTGGGCATAGTATGGTTGAAATACTATTATACACCCTTCTTATTCTTGAAAATATCCTAAAAGATTAAATAGGGAATGTAGTGTTAAAATATATCAGGTTTAATACTAATTAATTATGACAAGTATAATTAATTATCCTATGCATTGTTTATTACTATAAATTTCTAGATGTTTATGAAGTAGGCCTTTCACATATATAACAAAATCAGCAGTTGATTATCATTCAGACAGTGAAGTCAGTAGTGTTGTGGTGGTAATGAAGTCAAGTTGTAGTAGTATTTATTGTGGTGAAATAACTTTGTATTATATTTAGAAGTGATGTCTTCTCTGATTGATCTAAAGAATCCTGGTGGTATATGACATCTATGACAGTGAATGTTTAATGGCCATGTTGCTAGTTTGCTACAAGGAATATGTTAAGGTGGCTTACTGCATTTATGCTCAATTTTCTCTTTCTTTTTTTTTTCCTTCTCAGTTAAAGTAAGTTTAGCTTAAATAATTTCGAGCATCACCAATGAAAGAAAAAAAAGTTGTGTATGGCATTCTTTTGGTGTTCTCTTTATGGATCCCAGCAAACTTAAATGTAAAACATGTGTTAAACAAATATCTAGAGAATGCTGAATATGAAATGTCATTTCATATTTAACAATTCAACTTTTGAATAAGGAAACTGTTTTTTTTTTCCACATGTCCACTGAACTCATAGATCATAAGGATGGGATGAAGAGTCATTGCTCAGTATTGGCCGATATATTTTTTAAATATTGACCTCTAAAGATATGTTACTGAAATAGCTGATACTGATACATCTGTATAATAATATGATCATTTCAACAGCCTTATTTTCCACAGTATGTTAGATTGTATTACTGTTCTCATATCAACCACATTGTTGGATGACAGGTTGTAAAATTGAACACACACTAACATTCATATTCTCTAGACTTTAAAATTTATGTATGATCTGTTTATTTTGGCTAATTTTGTATATTATTTCCTGATCATTGTCAATATTGTTTGTGTTGCTTTTTTCTAGGGGAGGGGAAATTGGTTTTTAAATGCTGTGCTGTTATAATAATCTTTAAAAGGTGTTTTGGTGTAAATAATATAACCTTTATGTAACACTTGTTAATATAAAGTAATAACCTCTAAGTTGAGGAAGACATAAGTTGACTGATGTTGTATATTCAGATGATCATTTTTAACAAGTTTACATCATCATAATTACTAAATTTTTACTTCCCATTTTTTAGTACTTTCATTGAACTATATTACATTTGTGTTACTTCACTGTTATGTCTGTACAGTTTGATTTTATTTTGCAGAACAAATGACTCTGCAAGGTTTTAAGGAACCCAGAGGATCTTGGGAAGAAGGTAAAAGATATGAAGAGGAATGAGCATTTGTTTATTTTGAATAACTTTAGATTTTAAGTATCCTTACATTCTGGTGTTTGTCCATTAAGCAAAATCTCTACATTTCTTAGTTTTATATAAATAAGAGATTAATGTACTTGTGAGATATACAAGTACTGTTATCAAAACATAGAATTGAATACAATTTCACTGTTATTAAAATGTTTTTATATTATGCTATAATGTTAAGGGTTTTCTCTTTCATGTTGATTGCATTTTAATTTTATAAAAAGTATTGTATTTTCTAATAATGTTTACTGTAGTTTGTAATATGTATGTAAGTAAGTGAAGCTTGGGACAAGGCTTGTGCTCATAAATAAGCCATTAAGTACATAAATGACTATTTGATGTTTATTCTAATAAACAACTCAGCACATGTTGAATAACTTATTTTAACCAAATATCAATGTAAAAGGTTTCAAGGAAAAGTCTTAACATTGGAAAATAAAGTGTAAATCAGGCATGTAGAAAATTAATCCTGATCATCTGTAAGATCATTTACAAATCTGTTGAAATTGGGCACTGTAGTTGACATATAATACATTTGTATTATATATTCCAGTGAGCCTAAATAGGCAAGCTTAAAGAACATATAAAAACTGATATTAATCCTGGTAGAATTGCATTTTAAAACTATTCTCTTAGTTTTGATTATTTAATTTTACTGCTGCTATGTAGTGAAACACAGAATTATTTAAGCAGACAGAAAACTTCCTGGTATAATTAATTTTATTAAATAACACATAACTACCCTAAAGGTTGACTCATTTAACAATGTTACCTGTATGAAACTGATAACTTTCAAATATAAGAAAACTGTTTTAAACAAATTTTACCTTTATCTTCCTTCATCTTGGTTTATTACATCAATACACTATATTTAATTGTAACTGATGTCTCAGATTTAGCGAGGTGAAAGTGGTTGTATTGCTAATTATTCTGGTCATTTATCATCAGTTTCATTTTTGTATAAAATCACAATGTTTGATGTTATTCACAAAAAAATAAGAACCAAAGGAAAAAATTGTTATATAGCATCTTTTTGTTTTGTTTTTGTTATACTTGACATTTTTAGCTTCAGTGAACAGACTGATGCAGATTCAAGAAGAAAATTTTATGGTGGTAGTGAGGGTTAGGGTTTTGTTGATTAATAGTGAGATTAATTACTAATTTTTAAAGAAATGAAATTTCAATTGCACTGCTTAATTATTATTGAATTTTAAAATAGTTGCACCAGAAGAAAGCTTCACTTTTTTTTTTTCTGCCAGATTGCTAGCTTTTGTAAAAATCCATACACGTGCATAGAAAAGCAAGAACAAACAAACTCGCAAAGTTGCTTAACCCTGACTTTCACTTTCTGGCTGATCCTCACACTCTTAATGGATGTTATTCATACTTTCAGAAATTTATATTGAGATATCAAAAATATTTTTGAAAAAGTGTGATTTCTCCTAATCTAAGATTTTGTTTTCTCTAAGCTGTTGAAAAAACCCTACAATTTGGCTGTATTGTGTAAATAAATTATATAAGTTGAACAATGAGGACTTTTGGACTGAAATACTGTAATATCTCGAACCTTCATGAACTTTTAATATAGGTACCAACCTCACACTGAACTAGGCTCAGATGGATTACCCAAACTGTAGATACAATGTCCGATTTTAACAGCACAAACTCTGGTTAAAATATATATGCCTGCCATTCACAGACTGCTGTGGTAAAAATTAATGTCAGTTTCTTTTATCGCTTAATACCAGTCCTTTTTAGATCACAATCCCAATAACCTATGACATGTGTGTGAAATGAGTGTTTAGGATGGTCTGCAGAATTAATACCAAGTTTATGAAATTATCACCCGAGTATGACAATTGCAAAGTCCTTGGTTTTTAGAATATATATTTTAGAGAACAATAATAATTTTTAACTTTTGCTGAGTTTGTAATGGCAATTTATAAACTTTAGTCTATGGTAGGGAAGTTAATGTGTTGTTGTAGACTGATATACAGTGTAATTATTTTGAAAACAAATTTGTAATTCAGATATTTAGGTCTATCATAAAATATAGATACAGCTACCACAAGATTTTCACATATGTGTCTAACACTGGCTCATCCGAATGATGAAAATATTTTATTTAGATTTAAAATATGTGTAAGTGAGAGTAAGTGATTCCAAAACATACTTACCTCTGCTGACACTATAGCTATTTTGCAAACATCGGGGTTTCCACTCTTTGCCCATCTAAGCATTGAGAATGCTTACTCCAGTCTTTTATATCCTACTCGAATGCCCTTGGCAAATTCTAATTTACAAAATTCTCCACTGGCTTCAATGCATCCTTTATTTAGGTACTGTATGTAAGCACCTCATTCAGATAATGTGATCACTTCTTTTTCTTGACAAAGCATTTGGCATGGGTTTCTACAAACAGGAGTATTGTGATTATTCGCAATTTAAGTTGCGACTTTGAATGTGGTTTGTGTTACTATGGTTATATCTTCATATACTTATAAATTACTTCAATAATGATAAAAAAAACACGTAACAACAGGTATAAATTCCTGAGTTAATGTTTCTATTACGGGGACTATTCAGATCTCTCCACTTCCACCTTTGTTATCTGGTGTTTCTCAATGACCAGGGGAGGGGGTCACTCTCAGT
The DNA here is from genome assembly GCF_000517525.1 of Limulus polyphemus. Classification (NCBI taxonomy): domain Eukaryota; kingdom Metazoa; phylum Arthropoda; class Merostomata; order Xiphosura; family Limulidae; genus Limulus; species Limulus polyphemus. Next base: position 199,145 of record NW_013667772.1, read on the forward strand.
CAAGGCTGCCTATGATATAATCCATTGTGAGATGGACACCTATATGCGGACTGAAGGTGTCTTTTTTTGGGGTTTCTGAGGTGGCTTTTGCAAATAACCCAGACCAGCTGGGGAGATTTTAGACTCATTTTTTCTGGCTCCTTCTTTTACTAGGTCGGATTCAACAGAAGATCATTTTGACTTTTTGATCAGCCACATCCAGCCCCCTTTTCTTCAATTGGTTACTCAGGTTTGTGAGGTTGTGGGGGTCTCTCATATTGAATTTGACTCTACCCCTTCCTTGTTGGCAGCAAGGATGGCAAGTGTCTACTTGGTTTTTCCTTCTGATATTACCGTTCATGCTGGGAGATTTGCATCTCAGTTACATGATGCGATAGCTATGACTGGTCCCCAACGTTTATCAGAACAGCATGCTTTGGCTTATCACTGCTAGGAGAAGGTATATTTAGATTCTCAATGAATGGACCCCCTTTTGGTCCTATGGGGTCTCGATTGGAACCTGTGATCACTTTAAACATATCACAATTTTCTCATATTCATCTTACTTTCACGACTGTCCTGAGGTATTTATCTTCAATCCAACGTTTGTTGGAAGCATATCAGCATTTCCCTCAGCAATTTGAGGACGAGTTGGGGGATTTTGCTGATGTCTACCTCACTCAGATTGTCTTCTTCAGTTCTTTTTCTGATTTCATGGCTGGTTTGTTGAGATTTATTGGGTAGAGATTCTTTGTTAAAAAGTGTTTGTTTGTCTTCTTCTGCCCTCGGGGAGTTACAGGAAGCTCCTTTTCTTCATTCCAGATTTTTTGTTGGAGTTCTAGAGATGTTAGAATTAAGATTTCGTTCAATTTATTTACATTTTTCTTTATCATCATTGATTTTTTTGCCTTTCTGGTGCCAATTAGGCAGTGTCGGCTCTTGGTTTTTTTCCAACCCTCCTCCTTCGGTTTCAAAGTGTATTGGTTCCCATAATAGAGTCTGTCTGTATCCTTGAGGAATTTTGGCTCAGACGGACCATCCACAACAGCGTTGGTGTCTATCCCATGGGTGGGGGAGCAGTGGGATCATGTTTACATCACTTGCTGGTCATATGGATTTCTTTCATCAGGGATCCATGGGTATTCTGTGCTCTGAATTCAGGATTGGTCATTCAATTTACATCACATCCACTTTTATCTGCACAACCTGTTGCTTTATCACCTCCAACATATTCACAAAGAGTGGAGCTTCATTCCCAGGTTATAAGAGAGTTGTTAGTCAAAAGGGCAGTACTAGAGGGTTGATCTTGTTCTTCCGGGATTTTATTCCCATTTATTTGTTGTACTCAAGAAGACATGAGATTGGTGTCAAATCATCGATCTGTCTCACCTCAAACAATTTTAGATCTTCCTCGATTCACTATGGAATCCTTTCTCAGCCCACGATGGCACTTTGCTCCAGGGCTCTGGATGACCAAGTTCGATGTTACCAATCCAACGGGGTTTCTGCTTCTTTGGTATTTGCAGGTATGTCCTTCTCTACCTCTTCCACATTGGCAGTCTCTGAGCCAACATCTGTCAGACACTCTCCACCCAGGTGTTCAGAAACTCAATTTTCATGCTGGGAAGTTATGCAGTCTTTTGCCCAACTTAAGGGTTTAACTTCTATGGTGTCTCTGTATTTAACTAAATCTCTTCATAAGCCAACCACAGCTGTTTATCAACAGAAATGGAATATTTATCGTCAGTGGTGTCTTAAAAGTAATTTCACCCCAATTCATCCTAAAGTATCTACCATATCCCATTTTATGACTTGGGTATTTGAAAGGGGTGTGGCTTCGCTTACAGTTCCTTTATATAAGGCGTCCTTATACATTATTTTCAGCATTCCAAATATTGGAAGGTTTTTGAATCCTCAGTATTATCAGGTCTACTCAAAACTGTTCATATTCTTCAACCCAAATGACCTTTTCAAATACCAAATTCGAATTTTACAGTTTTACATGCATTGTGTCATCCTCCTTTTGAGCCCTTAGCTTTGTGTTCTTTGTTTCACTTTTCTCTTAAATTGTATTTTTTGTTGGAATTGTTTCCAATTCCTGTGCTGTGGACTCTTTATCATTCCACATTTGTCCTGCTTTGCCCCATTATGTCCTTTCTGTCCGAAACTCTGACTGCTAGGGAAGGGGAAAAATGTTTATCACCAATCTCTTTGCCAGCCATTTTTCACATTTATGACCACTCCAATCCTGTCTGTTTGTTATGTCCTGTTAGGGCCTTCATGTGTTATGTAGCTTGTACAAACTCATGTCAAGGTAGTAGGAATTGATTGTTTATTCATTAGAATCCTTCTTTTTCCCATTACTTATCTCCAATTACCCTAACAAGGTGGCTTGATAAATTGATTCACATGGCCTGTGATGGATTATCGAAACAGGAGAGGAATCTTTTGCGTGTCATATCTTACCAGATTTGTCATATTTCTGTCAATAGCTACCTGGTTGAATTGCCCTTGGAGGACATTGTTTGGTCTTGTATGTGGATTACTCCTAATACTTTCCGATCTCATTCCTAACATGATCTGTCAGTTTCCTCTTCAGGGGTTTTTGACTAACTCCTGTAGCTATTTTGACCACATTTGTTTGATTTTCACGAGAGGTGAGAATTTTCTTCAATCATATACCCCTTTTTTTTCCAGGATCCTTTTATTTTTTCACTGGATCCCATTCTGTGGCGAGTGTTGTCCAGGCAGGTATGCTGTCTCTTTTCCATTCCGCACTACCAACCACTTTCTCTATAATTACTACAGGTTGCAACAGGCTCTGTCAAAATGGGGTGTTCCATAAGACTATCTAGGTGCCTACTGGATGGTATTACCTTATTATTATGGACCACCACTCATGGACTATCATGAGTAAAGCTAAAGGGAATCCTGCCCATCCCTGCTGATCTTCAGGTTGAATAAATCGGGGTCAGTTTGCTTTTAAAAATCTAGGGAACTTGGTTCACCTATTGCACAATTTCCAGAGCACTGTTCCTTGGGACTCCCCATTGAGTATTATCCCCCACCACCACCAGACTCTAATGGTGGAGCTTGGAAGTCCTTACTGCCCCACTTTTCAATTGCTGGGGTGGCAGACAGAGGCTTTTCCTCCAGGGTGATCGAGTGTGTTCCTCCACTCTTGGAAAAGAGGGCAAAGTTGGGGGCCCTCCTACTTGGGTCCCTGGATGTTTTTCCCTGATGGCAGTAGGAGTGGCACCAACCTCCGTGGGAGCCTACTTGTGATTCTGGTTCAGATTTGTCACAAGAAACTATCTGGTTGGGGAGTACATGACCCTTCTCTTCGATCAGTGTTGGTTTCATATATTGTTCATGGAAGAAGGTCCGCTATCTCCTCATAATTCCGAAAACATTGTGGTCCCATTCTAGGTCCTTGGTTGAACACAGGTTCCACATTCTCTCCATAATTCTATGGGCAAGCGGATTACTCCTTGACCACTTGATTGGGGAGTGAGGATGAATATTCATAATTCCAGACCAAATGAGTTCTGTTCTTTTGGTTTAGTATAGCATTTATGATCCCGTCATTCTGAGCCTGGGGTGTTGCCTTTTGGACTTCTTCAGGTGGAGGAGGTGGTGTTGCTTACTTACTCATTATGATTCCAGTGGTACGAAACACATTACTCTATGGCTACAGGTTGGGATCTAATCAAAAGTACATATAACATTGCAGTCCAATAGACCTACCCACCAACGTGGAATATAGGTACCATGACCCCCTTAATTCCAACCCTGAGTTGTGAAACTTCAGTTAGCTGGTTGGGGCTGGCCTCAACTAACAATTACTCGTATTCTATTCCACCTTTGATATAGGAACTGAGTTCCTGGTGAAGAGCATACCTGTACTGTCTTTATCTTGGTACACTTCTGTTCTATACAGATGCTTTCTGTATGGTTTATGCCTGCACCAAATCCTCCACCTTCTCAATGTGGGATTCTAGTTATAATGTCAATCGAGGTAAGTATGTTTTGGAAGTTAACATTTTCCAAAACTGAAAATGTATTTCCAATAATACTTACCTCCGCTGACACTTTCCCACTCTACCACCCCCACTAAAAGTCGGTTTACGTCTCAAAAAATTGATTACATTATCTGAATGAGGTGATTATATACAGTACCTAGATAGAGGGTGCATTGAAGTTGGTGTAGAATTTAGCAAATTAGAATTTGCCAATGGCATTTGAGTGGGGTATAAAAGACTGAAGCAAGTGTTTTCAGTGCGAAGATGGGCAAAGAGTGAAAACCCTGGAGATGGAGAAATAGCTTTTGTGTCAATGGAGGTAAGTATTATTGGAAATACATTTTCAGTTTAGGAAAATGTTAACTTATTTTACGTAGCACTTGAACTACTGTTGGGATGAACAGGCTAAAGAATGTATAAAGACGTGTCGAATGCAGTGATCTATGAATAAGCACTTAGTAAAAGGATGTGTTTTTACAGTTAGTAAACTACTATTCTGAGTAAAGAAAATACTTTAAGGCACAGATTTCAAACTAACATTTTATTGTTTAAACAACTTTACGAAGATAAATTATCAGAGGCATTGCTAGGTGCTTAACAGATTCGAGTCTTGGTCCCATAGGTGCAGGAACTTTCAGTGTTTCAGTATGATATCGATCATGGTCTTCTATTCCATTTTTCAAGACACCAACTGGGAATTTGGGGCACTGTCAAATAAAATCAGGGCACAGAACCCATGTGCCAGTGCAAAGTAATGCCTCTGTAAATGATTTTGATGACAAAATTTAATCTGTCATTTTATTTGTGCACAACAGATTATGAGTCCTTTGTATGCCAATTTATTGAGGAAAAGCAGCCATGTTATCTGTTCTACAGACTGGACAGCCAATCAGATACAGGATGTGACTGGGTGCTCATTAGCTGGTCTCCTGACAACTCTCCGGTATGTATATTTTTTTATTTTATTGTCTCATCTCGTTATAAATTTGCATATCTTTGAAAACCATAAAACTTTGACAGTTTATCTTATTGACTAAAAAACTCATTCTAGTATAGTGTAGCACCTCTTGATCAACAAGAAGCTAATATCTAAATGTGCTATTGCTCTAATCATTTCTGCAGTCATTTTTTGTCATTTTATGATGCATTTCATTAATTTTGGTTCTTGAACATTATACATTCCACCAACCTGAATTTACTCTGTATATATTCACAAAATATGACAAGTTTTTAGTAATGTGAGTCTGTCATACACAAAAACATTAGATTTTGTAATAAAGTAATTTTACCAAAGATTTATCCTTGAATTTGCAAAGTCAATGTAACTCGTACTTTGACTAGTCTGAGTTCAAGGTGATTTTCATGTTAAGAATAAACTGACTTTTTTTCATTTTTACAGTTTTCATATTTCTTTTAATTAACTGTAGAGCCTCCTAAATGAACATCTGAAATTTTTTTGTGGTAAAACTTTATAGTTCATCTCTTATTTTCTCTGCCCTAACACTTAACTGTAGTGAAATCATCTGTGGCAAAAAATTTAAAATTATAGAATAAAATTAAAAGTAGGTTGTTGTTTATTCTAGAATAACTTGCAGATTGTAACAGACAATTAGTTATTTATCCTAAACAGCCTCAGGCTACTAACAGCTTTATATCCTCTTTAATTTAATTTCATTCTTTTATTGCTCTTTAAATCATGTGTAACTACTAAACTAGCATAACAAAGCAAAAACACCTGGCAAGAGGTTATGGTCAAAAGTGTCAAATTACATAAAGCAGAAGTAGCTCATATATATATATATATCTCATAAATAAATTTTTTTCTATATACAGGTTTTCTTGTATAACCTAGCAAGT
>NW_013667773.1:0-2013 GCF_000517525.1 Limulus polyphemus
GGACTTTACTTAAACAAACAGGTGGTATATACAACTGTATAAAATAACAGGAATATCTTAAAATTGTATGTAAAATATTGGTTTCGGTGTGATATTCAGATACACTGATGTCCGCCAAAAAAGCCAAAGTTTCTTCAAAAACACAAGTTTAGGATTGTTAAACAACGAGTACGCAAAGGAATACAAGTGAATCTATATCTGTATGGGGGGTATTCGTTCGTTGTGCGCGACCTGGGAGAGTCAGGTTTTAAACAGACCTCAATACAATTGAACTCAGTTTGTTTGTTTTGTTTCGAATTTCTCGCAAAGCTACTCGCAGGCTAATTTATGGAGGTCAAGTAACTCAAGTTTGAAAAAATTATGAAATCGAAATACAAATACCTTATGATTTTCCAATAACATATAAGAATAATTTTACATATCTAGTAATTTTTTCTTTTTGAAATCCAGGGGGGGGGGTCAACTGACCCTAGCCCCTTCCTGCGGGCGCCCATGATTATCGATATCATACTGAAATGTCAAAAATCCCCGCGCCTATGGGCCTGAACCCCAATCTTTTAAGCACCTAGCGACGCCTCTGGGTTTCATACTTTAATCATTAGTTTACATATAATTATAAGCTATCTCAGGCCAGCTATTCAAACTTCTATTATATCTGTTAGGACAGCGGAAGTCACGCGACGCTGGGAGCATGCGCGCTGGAGTTTCTCGAAGTATCATAAAGGTGAGTGCATTCGAGACGCCCTCTTTTTAGTATATAAACCTGACGAGAAAAACCAGCGCGATGGAAGAGATAGATAATTGATTCAATCGAACAATAGGCGCCGTAAGTAAAGTGTGTGAATTACTGTGATTTATAGCGTGTGTTATAAAGGTTGTTAAGTAAAGAGAATAGAAACTACTGATTGTGAAATTACTGTGTATTAAAAAAAGTTGTATCGAGAAATAATAAACTAGTTTTAATCAAAAAGGGACTTCTATCGCTGAAGTTCCTCGAAAAGAATTTACACCGGAAATTAACAAACAAGCAGATACTCAACAAATTGGTGTCAGAGAATGGGACAGAAAATAAAATAAAAATAAAAAAAGAAATATGGAAACAAGAAGTGGCAAATCAAACTATGACTTAGCAGATTTGATGGCAGCAATACAACAACAGCAAAAGAAAGAAGAGAGATTACAGCAGTTGTTGGAGGAAAAAGAAACTAGAAGAAGGAGAAAAGAAACAAGAAGAGAGATTACAGCAGTATCAAGAAAACCTGCAACAGTGGCAGCTCGAACACCAAAACAAACAAAAGGAGAGATTACAACAGTTGTTGGAGGAAAAAGAAAAGAAACAAGAAGAGAGATTACAGCAGTGGCAAGAAAACCTGCAACGGTAGCAGCTCGAACAGCAAAATAAACAAGAGAGATTACAGCAGTTGTTAGAGGAAAAAGAAAATAAACAAGAAGAAAGACTACAGCAGTGGTTGGAGGAGAAAGAAAATGAACAAGAAGAGAGACTACATTAATGGCAAGAAAACCAGCACCAGTGGCATCTGGAACAAGAAGTACAAATGGAAAAAATTAGTAAATTTCAAAGTGAATTAAATACATCAAAGGATGATTTACTGTCTTTTACACATGAAGGGTATATTAGCCATGGACCTATTCAGCCCCAAACAACAAGAAGTCCCTTCCAGACCCCGCAGCTAAACCCTAATGCAGACATCTTCATTCCCACCAGAAGTCACATTCCAAACATTAGTGTCAGCAATATGGGTGATGTAGTATAAAGGAAACCACAGGAATTCGATGGGAAGGCACCGTGGTAAGCACATAGAGCACAATTTGAGCTACTGGCAGAAATGAATGGATGGACGGAGGAGCAGAAAGTAGTGTACTTGGCAATGAGCTTTAAGGGACAACCTCTGGAAATACTTGGACAGTTGTCAGCAGACGATAGGCACAACTATAGAGCACTGGTAGCGGCTCAAGAACTCAGGTTTGGAACTCAAAATCACTCCAAAGTTT
>NW_013667773.1:3013-8037 GCF_000517525.1 Limulus polyphemus
TCGCTGTGATTTATAGCGTGTATTATAAAAGGTGTTAAGTTTAAAGTGACGAAAAACGTACTGACAGTGGAATTACTGTGAACTATAAGTTTGTATCGAGAAAGAATAAACTGGGTTAATCAAGAAGGGACTTGTATCGCTGAAGCTCCTCGGAAGCAATCTATACCAGAAAGTAAGAAATAAACAGATATGTAACAGTATTCGTTTTATCTTAATTATAGCATCTATTTGGCTTCATTTTATTTTAAAATCACTTTCTGTTTAAATTTAGTTACTTTTGCTCATTTTCATTTCTTTTCAATCCATCCAATTTAATATCAAATGCCAATTGACCCTACAGGGAGGACTAAGGTATAACTTGGGGTCGCTTCAGCTCCCCTTGTCTGCATGACATTTTGGAATCTGCATTTTGTGAACACTTGACGCCCTTCTGTTGGATATCAGTATACCTGAATCCCAAAATCCAAATTCTATTTCATTTCCGGTAACTTTCTTAATTTTGATTATTGTATACGGTATTGCTTATTCATATAACTATGTGTGATCCGTATCTTATTTTTATTCTGAAATCACAAATCTTTCAACATATTTACATCAACCAAGCACAGAAAAATCTAGTTATTAGCGGTACCTTCTACCTGTGTGTTTAAAAATTTATAACAGCAATAGATGAGTGATAGTTAAAAGTTAACTTTTTCTAGTGCAAGAAGTTAGTTTTGTGGGTTTTTCTGGGGGAAGTGTGAAGCGGACTTACGTATACAGTATTTCTGTTGAGTTTTGGTTAGTTAAAATAAATTCTATTTTCTTTCGTTCCAAGTTTGATTTTTTTTTCATTTATGTTATCTGCGTTCAGTTATTTTAATTCACGCCGAATTCCTCTTAAGATCCTGTATAAGTGACTCTATAATTTGTAAGTGCTGTCCAGTTTCATTTAAATAGTGTGTATATTAACTTTTAACCCATAGTGTTTTGAATTCTGCGTATTTTATTTAACTTTAAGATAACTTTATACTAAGATGCAATTCTTTTGAGTTTTTTTTAGTTCATTTTAGTGCGAAACTGCACGACAGGCAATCTGCGAGGTATTTGCTGTGGAGATTGAATCCAGAATTTTTAGCTTCTTAAGCCTTCAAATACATTGCAGAGCGACTGGGGAATTTCTTTATTTGAACTTTTATTTATTTTATACAGTTGTAATTGTACCAGGTTTTGCTTTGAGTCATTCTGGTCACGTATATCTGTTTGAGATATAACCATTTTGAGCTTGTACGTATGTGTTATCCATAATGTAATAATTATATTTAAAAACATTTAAACTATGATTCAGAGTTTTGTTTCTTTCATAATTACCCTGAGTTTATTTTGTTAAAATTTATGTAATAATTTGATCTATGCATACCCGTCTATTCTACTCTTTTAAATGATTTTGTTTATTTTAAGTTGATTATTCTGCAATTTTATTTTGGTTCTTTAGTTTAATGCCATTATATTCAGAATTCAGTTGCATTTTACGTAATTTTGTCGTTTTCTTCAGTTTGTATTATGTTCACTTTTACTTTACTACACATTTTTACCATTTTAGTTTTGCATTATGTTCACTTTATTTTTACTGGCTATTGGATATTTTTTGGACTGTAAAAGCTTTCATTTGTTTGCTATAACAAATCAGTGCATATCTGGAAATGAAAATGCAGTGTAGATCCTATACATATACATACAAGCTAATATACTGTGGATAACAGAATTCACGCACCATATGGCTTTCCTCTAAGATTCTGATTGATAGCGCCCTCCAGTGGCACGTCTGCGGACTTACAACGCTGGAAACCGGGTTTCAATACACGTGGTGGGCAGAGCACAGATAGCCCGTTGTGTAGCTTTGTGCTTAACTTCAAACCAACAAATGTTTGATAGTCTTGGAGCATATTTTGTTATATTATATACATATTTTTGATTTACTTTAAAATATTACGTAAAAAGTTAACATAAACTACATTTTAACTCACCAGTTTAGAACAGCTGCTCAAAATGAGTTGTTACACTAAGTTAATTCACATCGATCACGAAAAGTACTGATCTGGTGTAATAATTACGCATTCCTCATCCATTCTCGCTTTTATTCTTCGATATCATTTGTGGCCTGTGGTTAAAGCGCTCGACTCGCAATTTGCCATTTCATCCGTGGGGAATATTATAAGTTACGATGAATCTCACTTTTTTTTTGGTAAAGAGTAGCCCAAAAGTTGGCGGTGGACGGTTTTGAATAGCTGCCTTCCACCTAGTCTATCACTTCTAAATTAGAAACGGTTAGGGAAGATGGTCCTCAAATAGTTTTACGCGAAATTCAACAAACAAACAAAGGGATATCATTAGGTAGTGTGTTGTACAGAGGGTGTAGTTCTGAAGAATCGCAAGAGACCGCCGACTCCTCACCTCATGAGAAGGGAGATCTTCCTCCCATACTTTAAATCTAAATTATTTTCCATGTTGCTTTCTTATACATTCAAATACGGATCTATGGGAGTGTAATCATGTGTAATATGGAATGCTTTATATAAAATTAAGTTTTTGTTGTTGTTAAGCATAAAGCTACACAAAAGGCTATCTGTGCTCTGCCTACTACGGGTATCGAAAACCGGTTTATAACGGTGTAAGTCCTCAGACATAACACTGTGCCACTGGGGGCATTTAAGTTTTTATCAATAGCTGAAAGCTCTCTGATCCTGCATATATTGTGGCTTTACAATAATATATCTCAAGCAATACTTTCAAAGTTTTAAATTTTAACATAAAGATGATCCATTACATGTGTTAGCACGTGTTTTACTATTCATCATTAAAAGTTGGCTGGCTCGATTACCGCAATTTTTGGTATGCTAAAGTCCGGTGGTTGTACGGGCTATTTTGCTTTAGGATTGTTGCCGAAGAAGGGGGATAAAAAAACCTCTGAAGTAGAGCACATTTCCACTTTTTGACTTTGAAGCGTTAGTATTTAATCAGTTAAATTAGTCAATTATAGCCTTCACAAAGAGGACATCGAATGAGGTCATTCGAGATTTAATAACAAAAGAAACTGTTTATTTGTTTGAATTTCGCACAAAGCTACACGAGGGCTATCTGTAAGACTAGAGGGAAGGCAGCTAATCATCATCACCGCCAACTCTTGGACTACTCTTCTACCAACGAATAGTGGGATTGACCGTCACATTATAACTCCCCCACGGTTAAAAGGGGCGAGCATGTTTAATGGAAGGGGGATTCGAACCCGCGACCCTCAGATTAAGAGTTAAGCGCTCTAACCACCTGACCATGCGGGCCAATAACAAAAAGAAAGAAGGAGAACATTATCTAACATTGTTCTTTATACAGTTTTTGCTTCCTCAACGAGTACCCTCAGCTAATTGATTAGTAAACATAGTAGCCATATCAAATAATAAATTTGATAATTACATGTTTTGTCAAAGCGAGAGAATCGCAGGGACCACCTCACTTCTAAATTTAGTACCACACCACCGACTGTAGACCCTGGTTTTTAGAATTCTCCACAAGATGAAGTCAAGTGGGGTGAGATCAGGAGATCGTGGCGGCCATTCACATAGAACTCGTCGGCCAATTCATCAATTAAGGTAGGGGGTTCCAAACCGGGGGGCCGCAAGAAAGTGTCAGGGGATCGTAGCAGATACAAAAAATACACACACTACTATTATAATACCCAGTATCTATAGATCCATTGGGTGAGGGACCTCAGTTAGGATGTGAACTATTCTGATGTGCCTTGTACTGAGAAAGTTTGGAAACCTCGGGATTTAGGAATACATCATTAGAATAATCTCGAGCCTCCCTACTGTTATGAAGAAAGGGCACCATCTTGTTGGAGATGTATTTCGTGTTCTGGATCCAGGTAAGTGTAATCTAAAGCTGGACCAATTTCATTTTGAAGCATCTGTAAATAGTTCAGTCCATCTAAATCGCCGTCGAAAATAAATAATCAACAATATTGTCAACCACTATTCCAGCCCAAAAATCGACTTTTAGGGGTGGTGTGTTTGACATCACATGCCTGTTCCGATTCCAATAGCAACAGTTATGGCGATTCACTTCTCTGTTTAAATAGAAAAAGAGTTTCCTCGGAGAAGGAAATGCGTACTGCCAGGCTGTCATCGATTTAATAAGCTTGATGAACCTTTCACAAAATTCAATTCGTCTGGCTGGGTCACTATCTCCAAGTTCTGGGTGAACTTGGTACTTGTACAGATGAAGTTTATTCATTTCCAAAATCCTAGCCACATTGTACATGACACGCCCACTTCGCGTTTTCGTGTGAACTGCTGAGAATTTCACAGCACTACAGCAAAGCATCGTCTTGGTGAATTTCAGCTGTAGCGCTTTGTGATTTTCCTGAAGGAAGTTGATCAGACACACAGTTTGAATAAGTTTTGCTATAATTCTGCCATAGGTGCTGTGACTTGACTGTAGTGTTTCAGGATGATTTTTGTGAAAACGGTTGCAGTACTCCATTGGGAGTTGCCTTCTTTAGCACAAATCATTACAATATCAATCCGTTCTTGAAGCGTAAAAGTCGTGGTCACAATTTAATCAACGTACAATGAATAGACACGACCCCCCCCCCCCAAATAAAATATATACATGGTATAAACTTAAACATCAAATCGAAAGTGAGCAACATAGATGTCTTAAAAATAACAAATATAAACTTTGAGATGTCAATAGGTACAGATGTATCAAGATAACTTTCTAGTATATTTGGGAAAACCACGAAACAGTATGAAACGAAAAATGACAACCTGATAACCCTAACCATTTATCTGTAAATTTCATGAAAAAACAAATTACAAATAATGGCTGGAGACGGCTTGAATGGGTAATGAAGAAAAACTTTAATATAAGTTTAACATAACAGCAAATGTGCAACGTTTCGACAAGGTTTTGTCATCATCAGGTACAAGTAATTTACACTGACACGGATATATATATATATACAGTATTGAACAAAGAGGTCACAT
>NW_013667773.1:8581-33782 GCF_000517525.1 Limulus polyphemus
GTTGAGTTTTATTGTGGGGAATGTTGGAGAGCTTTTCAACTGTAGCTGGTGGGAATTTATTGGTGTGAATAAAATAATGCTTTAAGTGGTTAATTTCTTCATTTATGTAGTCCGTTGAACAGAGTCTTGTGGCTGTGTTTATGAGGTTTTTAAGTGTATTGATTTTTTGTGTGGTGTCACGAGCGGAATTCCAGGGGATGTAGAGACCATGTTTTTCACCATTGCAACTCAAAAAACCATAGTATATCTATTAAAAAGTCATTTTAAACAAAGAACCTAACATAAATAAACGAAAAATCAAGGAATCCATCTTAATTGAACAAAACAACCCTACTCTAAACTAACACCCCGGGGTGCCTAGATACCTCTTCTAAGTTTCACAACAGTTCCGGTCATGTGACCTCTTTGTTCAATACTGTATATATATATCCGTGTCAGTGTCAATTACTTGTACCTGATGATGACAAAACCTTGTCGAAACGTTGCACATTTGCTGTTATGTTAAACTTATCTTAAAGTTTTTCTTCATTACCCATTCAAGCCGTCTCCAGCCATTATTTGTCTCAAAGTGGGTTCCTCGTCATCGAATTTGAAATTACAAATAATGTCAACTACTGCAAAATAAGATAGCGTATAAAATATATAACTTTCATTAATACATTTAGGGTAGCTCAGAATGTATGCAATGAGAATTTATAAACACGATTCTGTTTCTCCAGGTATATTTTATCATATAGATAATCGAGTGTTATTATTTTTCTTTTGTATATCTATTTATTAATTCAAAAATATATACAAATTTCTGACAGCTTTCATTAATGCATTATAGTATTATACACTTTTTCATTATCCTTCGAAACTTTGTTTTCATATTGTTAAACTTGCTACATGAATGGTTCTCCTTTTGACTTCCAGATGTCGATCCAGAGTCGGCTGTCACAAGTTTGTCCCATTCTGAAATTGTAAAATATACCCATTTCATTAGTAAGGCGTCGAAAAAAGTTATTATACAGGTTTTACTACAATCATACAACTATGTATTATTGAAAACTGAACGTTATATACGAAATATACCAAACTTTATATATATTAAAGTTTATTTAAGTTTCAGTAATAAAGTTTGTAACTTTTTTTTCTAGTTTCTAATTCGGAACAAGGAAATCCGTTACAGGTCATGAGCTAAATTTTGCTCTTGGTTCTAGTTTCTATAGCAGGCCCCAATACGGGTTGTGAATGTGGCCCAGATAGAGAAAGATATGTGAATTGTGAGAACAGTTTAATTCTTTCCAAGTGAATAACTTGAACTTCATAGAGAAAGTTAAGACTGACCCCAAAAATAGGATTTCTGTGAAAGAAGTAGAGCGATAAGGTTCGTCATTTCTTCTGTACGCTTGTGAGGAAAAGTCACTTACTTACTTAGATCGAAATTCGTTTAAATAGTGAAATTTTGATTCATTCCATAAACACGTATATAGCGATTTAGGAGGCTTTATAAGTACAATAAGCTTTAGTTTTGTTCAGTCAATACTATGAAATAGTCATCGTTAATATTCAGATATTTTAAAGGTGACTTTAAACGGGCGATTTTAAGGCCACCATTTAGTTTAATGACGATCCCTACTATTGAGTACTACCGTACTTAATTATAACATGTTCTGAGTTTCGTAACAGAACAGCCGTCACATATGGTACAGCACTGAAGGAAGTTAATTTAAAACTGTTATCGTGCATTCTACACCGATCTGAAAGTTATAACAAACAGTTATCACACGTTGTGGAAGCTACACTATACCTGTCCCATTGGTAATAATAAACTAGAAGAGAGTGGTGTTGTGCTTGGCGTCATAGTAGTAAAGAGCTAGACTAGAATGACTACCGTACGTGGCACCACAGTTATAAAAAAGATAGACTGGAACGGCTGTCATAGTTGGCACCACAACAGTAAGAAACTAGACTTGTACAGTTTCCGTACTTGGCACTGTAGTAGTAAAAAGCTAGACTAGAACAGCTTCCAGCTGCCGTACTTGGAACAACAATAGTAAAAAGTTATATTAGAACAACTGCCGTACTTGGCACAATACTACTAAAAAGCTAGTTTAGAACGACTGCCGTACTTGGCACCACAGTAGTAAAAACTAGACTAGAACAGCTGTCGTACTTGACACTGCAGTAACAAAACGATAGACAGAAAAACAGTCATTGTGATTCAACCATGTTGGAAACTATAACAGAACACACGTCACGCTTGACCTATGCACTAAACAGATGATATTCTCGCGCGTACTGCACCAAGTGGCTTGGATTGAATTTACGCTAGCCGTCCTTAGCCGCCAGCTCTTTTACCAACGAATAGTGGGATTGATCGTTACAATATAACGGCCCCACGACTGAAAGGGCGAGAATGTTCGGTGACGGGATTCAAACCCACGACCCTCAGGTTGCGAGTAGAGCGCCCTAACCACCAGGCCATGCCAGGTCACATCAGTTGCGAAACTAATATTTTTACATCGCAGTTAGTTATAAAAACTGTTACTCTTGTTATGTTCATTTTATAATTTCGAAAAAGAAACCAATAAATTCTGTTTCGCGGGGTTGAGAAACTAAATATGAAAGTTATATAAACTTCTATACTTTGATGAATAATCACGCCCACCGAGAGAGTGTGGAGGAAGGGGATATTCCATTGGGGTCCAAGAGAGCGGCAAAAATATGTACGGAATGTATCAGATCCGTACGGAACATGTATGCAAAAATTAACTGCACCATTACATGATATTACTGGAAAAAAAAACTATTCGGGGGAGGGAAAGACATTTAGTTTTCAGTGGCCTTATGCATAATCCCGAGGGCCGAAGGATTTGCAAGAATCTTTATTATAACAGCTACAGATGTAGCATTTTATAAAATATTTCCCGAAACTAATCGTTGATTCTGAACTTTATATTTAGCGCCAAATTTCATTTCAATGGTATAATGTCACATGAACTTGAAATATTGTAGAAAATCATTGTAAGAGTAACGAATTAATTCAGGGTTAAAAAGGTCAATAATCTCTCTCTCTCTCTCTCTCTCTATATATATATATATATAGAAGAGGCTAATGTCCGTCTGTTCGTAAAACTTCTCCCACAGTTTAAGTCCGATTTGGATGAAACTTCGCAACATTTTTCAACATCACAAGAGGATGTTCCTAACAAAGTTTCAATACAACTGGGTCTCCTATAAAAAGTTTATTTAGTGCATGTGTCCATTTTTTATAAGTAATATATCAATAACAGCTTTATATCACACCAATATGAAAAATGTTATAAAATAGACCCTCGCTAAAATTAGAAAAATAATAGGACCTTATTCCCTAAATCACTTCCTTAATGGAGGAATGGTACTTCTTTCCTGTTTAATAATGTACATTAATTTTGTACATTTATTATTATCAACGAAATTAATCTTTTTAATAAAACTTCTGAATTGTTCTGTGACCAAAGGAATCGCAAGTCCTTGGTACGGAATTCGTTGCATACACATTTGCAGAAATTTTGTGGTTACTTGATCTTCGTAAGTTACACCAGTACTTTTTTTATTTCAGTATGAGTATAAAGTGATCAAAAACATCGAAAATCACGATGCCAAAAATTGCCAAACGGAAAAATAACTTATCATGGAGAAAGTCTGAAACTTTGAGAAAGAAAATGAAACGTCAGGATGCAAGTTACAGAAGGAAAGAATAAGAAGCAGATAGGCTTGCTCACTAAGTTATAAGACAAGATCCAATAAGAAGAAGCCAGGAACAAACTCGAAATACAAAAGCACATCGTTCATCTCGCCAAGATGCAGTTAGGAGAAGTCAGGAGCAATTTCGTGACAGAGAAGCACATCGTTCATCTTGCCAAGATCCTGACCGAACAGAGAGGCGTTTCTGTAATAATGATTGATATTATATAGAGGGCTGAGTAAGTTATATTAAAACGACTTTGTGCCTCCTACGTCGTTACAGTTCATGTCATCATGTCTGGTCACGCTCTATCCGACGAACCTGCATTTTGACGATAACTTCGAAGCATAATTTTCATTGCAAAGGGATTCATCATAAGTATGTCATTTCTAAAGCACACCAATCATCTCTGATTGCTTTCCATAATTCATGCAATGTAGGAAGACGACGGTTTTTCCAGTGCCTGACATGGCCTGGTGGTTAGAACACTCGATTTTTAGTCTGGAAGTTTTATCTTGGTGAACCCGTATCATGTTGGCCTCATTTCCAGATAGAAATCCTTCTTGATTATGCTTCGTACTGTTGTCTGGGGCATGTGGGCAGCTTTTGCCACTGGAATCTATGTTCGTGGATCCTCACTGATACAAGACACTACATTTTGCTTACCATGGATGTGGTATAACTTGTTGCAGGTCTGTTTCTGGATGGTCCCGAGTTCCCAAGTTGATCCAAATTTCTTTGCTTTCGAATGCCATTAAGTGCATCGGATATTCCCGTCTTGAAAATTATAAATCCCCGGTCTAATTATACAAAAACTTTGGGTCCGAAAGAACTATTGCATACCCTTTACAAAAGCAATCAATTTTCGATGGCGTCAGAATAATTTAATATAACGTACTCAACCCTGTATTCTGAAGAAAAAAAAAGGCACCGAGGATTACAATAGATAAAGCAAACATTAGTTTTGGTTCACAGTTTTCTAATAAAAGAAGATGTTGTGTAAATGTATTGGATAACATTTTATAACTTCACTACCAATCCACAATATTTTTCCATTTACAATTTATTTGGCATTACCAAAGAAAATTGAAAAAAGAGAGAATGAAACTAGTATTTCAGTAAACAAGTACTTAAATGGAAATCAAACTTAATAAAATGAGGCAAACGTATAATCTACAATAAAATGAATATCACAAAGAAAGAGCATATGGCAATAGTGTCCTGAGATTTGCATGCATACACGTTTGTCGTAGTTTCAGCTTTTCTTCATGTTGATAATGTTGGGAATAGATCAGCTATAAAAATTCTAAGTGGTTTAAAAGTTACTTTTCAGAAAGTGATTCAAAGATGGATTTTCTTGATAATTCACTCACCAGCCTTTTGTATTCTGTAATCTTCTTCAATCTTCTCGTCTTCTTCAATCTCTCTATAAACAAGCAAAATCGAGACTATTAGTATTACTATTACCTTTTATCTACTATCACAAGACCATGTCCCTTATTATTTTGATGTTTTTGAGGAAATATCATTCTTTGACTTTAATGTGTATATGTAATTTCTAAAGATACTTGTTTACTTGAAGCTAATTTTGCTGACAAAAATAAGCAAAAAACAAAATAATTCCTTGCTAGCAACATATCAACTTCAATTCATTTCAAACCCATAATTAAAGGTAGAAACATTTTTCACCTAAAATATCTAACAGCTGAACTTTGTCACTGTTAAAAAGATCCTCAAAAGATATATAGAGCAAAATAAAGGCATACTGTTTATAAAAATGAATTAATTATAGTATCGTTATTGTTCCAAATTTTGCAGTAGATCTAACAGTGTGTATATACTTTTAAAGAGTTACTTAGATTTAACATATTTTATAACTATTAACTTACATATCGTAAAATGTAATATACTATGTATACAAGTTATAAACGTCTCAATTTCATAAATATTACACACATAAGAAACAATTTTACATAGTTGTATATTTATTTTCGGCTAAAACTTAAATTCTAATGTAACTAATTTACAAATGTCGAAATTTCAGGTCTTCTCACTAACTAAGATTAGGTAGTAATAACAATAAAAATTCGTTGAACCAAAGAATTCAATTTTAAGAAGTTAATATATGAAACAATGATGAATGGATGAAGAAAATAATAAGTTATTATTTAAAGAGAAGAGTAAGGAAGGGTGTTATAATATCATTGAATCACTAAAAATAAAAGACGCCAATATCTACCTGAGCTTTTCAACGTGAAGATCTACTAACATTGTATCTCTGTGAGAGACGTTTTGTATGATGTGATGCAGAAGTTGCGACTCTCTCATACTCTGTTCTGGGGTTTTACAATAATCTAGAAATATATTTTGCAAAGTAACTTAATTATAATGTATGTTAATAACACTATTGAAAAATAAAATATCACACAATATTCTATATGATATATTCTTAAAATAACATTTGCTGAATTTCTTACTAAATAACACAATAACAAACAAACGTGGCCTCAGTATATTAACATCATAATATGAAACACACTATACCGTAAACAATTTAATTATACAATTCATTCTGGAGACTTTCTCAGATTACAAAACAAAAATGATGCCACAATAATAACATTCACAGATCACACATATGGTTCTATATTAATAGCATATACAAATTTGTAAAAAAAAAAACACGCACACTTGTCCAACAATAATAGTAATATTGTAATGGCTTCTATTTTTATGAGGGTTCTTAAGTCCAGTCCACTTAATCATAAAGAAAACATTTTATTTCTTCGACTACGAGTTCAAAAACTTCACATATTTAACTAACATTCACCAAGCAAAATGCTTAAGTTCTAAGTAACTCTAAAAATTCATTACTTGCCCATTTTCTCTGGTACCTATGACACTTTCTCGTATCTCTAGTATTTAGTTAAAGTAATAAATCATTGTTCAGTAAGCTGAATTAACAAAAAACTGATGAACAAACTCGATAAATCAAATCAAAATTTAATTGATATAAAACGTCGGTTAGGCTATAGTAGATCCCAGACATTAAGCCACACACACTCATCACGTAATGTCAAACTCCCCTAGCTAGAAAAAAACAAAAAACAATACAAATGCCTGAATTAAAATACTCTTAGTCTACAGTACTGTCCTATCTTTGGGTTGTAAACCCCCTTGAACAATCCTATTACACAAAGAAAACAATTGTACATTAACCATAAACTTCCATAATTCTGGATTCTATGCTGCTTCACTTTAGGTTAGTTATCTTGTATTTCCATCTTTGTTGTCCCTGGAAGTTTAACTTGTGGTGTGTTGTAACTGTAGTGTAATGCACAAGGCTTTCCTTATCATAGACTCATTAACTCGTGTACTGTTGACATATATATATATAATTAACTTTTTATCACAACTAGGGCAGATGGAGTATTCCCAGATAAATTTCGCCCTTTAAGCCCAGTTGTTTCTACTTTATAATGCCTTTTTAGTTTTTTTTGTTTCTTAGATATGTTTGGGCTCAGAAGCTCATCCTCACGATACTGCTTTCTTGGTTTATTATTATCTGTTAATTTGCAACAGTCTCAGCTGTAATATGCATGTTTTACAACTCACAACAGTTGTCTTTTTCTACAGCCTTTAAAACCAATTTTTATTTCTTACAGAATTTGGTATGCAGTTTCTGGCAATATGTTCCTTTACGTTTAAGTGTATTTCTTCCATTATGAATAACAAGTTCTCTACTTAATATTTAGAATTTTATTGGACTTCCATGAGAGAGAGTTCATGTTTTCACACTATTTCATCTGATGATCCCATAATTCCTGGAAAGTGCTTACAGCTGTTTATCTGCAACATTAATATATTCAAGTTCTATCACTAACCAAACAGCTTCCTTTAAAGATATATGATCAAAAACATTGTTAATAGCATTTGTATACAACTGATGAAACAATGCATTCTTGTTATTTTAAGTAACGTAGTTTGAACATTATATTCCATTACTAGGCAAACATGTTTAGTTCTGATCTCCATGAGTTGCTTGTTTGATCAGAAGATAATATTAATTAATTTCCTTTACTTTAGCCTAATTCACATATGTTCATCAACTATGGCATCTATTTGTTGGTCATAAGCCAACAAATACATTATTTCACTTGGAACATCTGGATAAGATAATT
Organism: Limulus polyphemus; assembly: GCF_000517525.1. NCBI lineage: Eukaryota > Metazoa > Arthropoda > Merostomata > Xiphosura > Limulidae > Limulus > Limulus polyphemus. Next base: position 16,475 of record NW_013667773.1, read on the forward strand.
GGACAAGTCTTCACACATCTTCAGCAAGTTCGGGTAAGGTCTTTTTTTCTTCCTTGCTCTCTTTTAAGTTTTGAAGCTTTCTTCTGATGTTACACTCTAAATCTTACTGATAAGGTGGCCACCAATGACTGGTAGTTTTCTGACATTTTTTGAAAGACTGCTTAGTATTGTTAAAGCTGGTCATTTTAAATGTTTAGGAAAATATAGCCTTTGTCGTTCATTGCTCCATTAACTTATATTGGGCATTATTCTTTGGTACTTTATCACTGTAACTTGTTGGCTTCTAATTAGGCAATGTTCTTGAATTGTCCTGCTAAATTTTGTAAACTGATGAAGTAGTGTTGTAGGTGGAATAGTCTAGAAAGGTCCTGCAATCAAAGGTGGCATAACATTAGTGGTAACAATCACAGACAAGATGTGTGTTCTTCTCTTCCACATTGCATAGTTAATAGTGTTTGGGATTTGAATCCTTGAGCAGATGCACACAAAAATGTAGCAGGTGTTGATGCAATTTTTTACTTCATTGGTGTCCTTCTTTATATATTTTCTAAGGCTTCTTTGGTTTTGTTGCTATAATCTTTCTGTACATCATTGATGTTCTTTTGTACACCATAGATGTCATTTTGTACTTCATTGTTGTCTTTTTGTACATCATTGATCTTGTTATAATATTTCTGTACATCTATGACTTTTCCAATTTCAGTTGGTACATTTTCTATAGGTTCTTCAATCTTGTTTTAGATTAAATTTATTTTTGTTTGTAATTGTATTAGAAATCTCATTCTTATAATTACACTTTTAACTTTCCATCTCTCTCTTCCAATGTTTAGTTTCTTTATTCTAAATCTTCTTTTAATTTCCTTTCTCTTTTTTCCATCTTGGTTTTCTTTATCTTTCTTCTCAATCTTCTTTTCACAGTTTAATCATTTTCATTAAATTTTCAATCTAGCTTCGGGCACGTGTCACCATCTTCAAGTTCATCTGATTCTAGCATTGTAAAGGATTCTATCTTGGACAGTCTCTTTTGTACTATTTGTTATAAAAAAATAATGCAAAGTACATTCCACTTAATGATAAAAAAAGTGTTTTATTCCTTGGACTGCAAATTTTACAATTCTAATGTATTAACCTTAAGTTCACCGAATTATTTTCTAATTTTCATTAGTACCCACAGCACTTTCTCGTTCAAGTAAGTTTGTTTGTTGTTAAGCCCAAAGAAACACAATGAGTACTGAAACCTTGCTTTTAGTGTTGTAGCAAGTGGGCTTACCCCGCTGAGCCATTGAGGGAAGGAACATTTCTCGAAATGCTTCATTTAAAACACAAAATCAATATTCACAAAACTGAAGTAACAGACAAACCGAGTAGCAAGCTCACTAACTCAATAATCAAATCAACAATACTGTAGCCTAATTGGCATTTTACATTACTTAAATCAGAATGTTACTATATGTTGCTGTTTCCATCATGCTAAGCTACACAATGGGCTACCTGCATACTGTCTACCATAAGAACTTTAATGAAGGTTCTCAGCATTATATGTCTGTGAACATAAGCTGCCCCACTGTTGGGAGAGGGGGGCATTACTATGTGAAACATATATATTTTACCACAATAACATGTACAAACCACATTCCAGAATTTCATTTAAAATGTGATCAAATGAAAATATGTAGAGGTTTGGCTTCATAATAATGTGTGAGAACTTAATCCGATAAAGGTAAAATAATAGGAGTCCTTGACATGGAAACAAAAGTTTGAAAGTGGTTTTTATATGAATAAATGGTCCTAAACAAGATGGGCTTAAGGGATCCTCTTCAAAAGTTGATGAATTTCCATCAAATGGCCAAATTCGAAATGATCATCAACATCTCTAAAGTGCCATTCTCGGCTCCTAGTTGTCTGTTTGGAAGTTTTGAAAGTCAAGGAATTAATATATATATATATATGTATGTATTTATGTATCAATTTTTTAGGTGTTTAATTATTTTTTTCTCTTTTTGCTGGTGTGTCCAAGTGAAGTTCTGTGATTGAAAAGATATCTACTTAGATGTTAAAACCAGTAAAACTGCCGAGAGAAAAGAAGAGGAAGATTAGTAAGACAACTGAAGAACTATGTGTCTATTTTTATAAAGAATGTGATTACTCAATTTATGAAAAAACTGAAGTGTCTAACACTGAAATGAGGAGGAGTTGGATAAATATGGAAGTGTTTGTGAGAAAATAAACTGGAAAGATGATGCAACTGGCATGGTTTTTCATCAGTTATGCAAAACTGGCTTCATCAGTAAAACGAAGCTTCACCAAGCCAAAACTATGGAAGAGAAACAACAGGTGCAAGAAACCCTTGTATTCTGATCTGAACATGAAAGTTTCCTGAAAATTCCACTGGCCCATGGAGAGGTCCTCTAAAAGATAATAACTTATGTATATCGTACGTGAATCCAAAAGACAAATTACATCCATTCAGAAAAAAGCAGTGTCCTCTTCAACAAATGGCACACGTTCTAGGCTCACTCAGTGTACCTAAAAGATGCTACAATGCATGACCGTATCTTTACTAATTTATTGTACAACAGATCTTTTTGCTGCCGAGATTCAGTATAATCACTTTTGTTGGAAAAAATTGTGTCTCAACAATATACCACCAAGATAAAAACATTAATTCAGGTCTACTATACAACAGATTAACCAAGCAGAAGATCAAGAAATGTTCTTCAAACATGTACAAATAGTTGTATTGGATGTGAATGAACCAAGAACATTGCAAAGACTCCTGACGTGAACTACAATAACCTGTTTATGAATTTTGGCTATGATACAAGTGAGACAAAATCAAGCACAATTAAGCAGATGGTTTAAAAGGAAATTGTAAGCAGGATCGGATTTAATGATCATTTGCATAAAAATAACGAGTAATATAGTGTATGTCACATCTGCAGGGGGCTGTGAGCAATGAACGTTTACTGAATACCATTGCAAGGTGTTTAATAAAAAGTTATCAAGTGATTTAGGTATGAGCTGGCTTCCACCTATTGATGAGCTTGAGAACATAAAATAACCTAATCCTGAGTTACAAAAGTTTCTCACCTGGCAAAAGAACCCTGCTGTTAGTGACTTCAGTGATGTTTCCAGAATCTTGAGATAGCAGTTTGTCATCACTGATCTTTTCATTTCTCACAGGGAAAAATCCCACTCCTTTCAAAGCCAAATTATCAATGACAGTTCATAGACTTACTAGAAGTCATGAAATTATAGACATGATAAAGGAATTATCACTTGTACTAAGCCACCAGAATGTTCATAGGCCAAGCTTGAACTTCAGAAGAATGGCATTTGTCCTGAAGAGGTTATCAATGATTTTCTTGGAACTATCATTCTATACAATGACGACTTTCAGGATGACACTTTGACTGAAGCAGATAAATCTCACAGTACAAATTTGATATTTGCTCAGGCAAAGGATGTCACTATTAAACAGGCCATTGCAAAGCCTCTTAACAAGTTCAACCTTATAAGGCGATCAAATGTTACCTACCATGAGTTCGAGCTGAAATTGACATCTCATCACAAAGCACCCAAGAACAAAGTATTAGAAAAATGATCCATTATTTGGCTCATCTCGGTAGCAATGGAAAAGAGGTTCCAGTTACAAGTCTGAAGACTGGAGCATTTACTAAATTTCAAGCCGATATCCAGAACCTGACCAGAAATAACATATGTTTCTACCTTACATTGCTAAAGCCACCCTACAAGCCATTAGTACACAAGGTAAAGTATTGCACAGTTTGTTTAGCGAAAATGAAATTGATGCTGTTTGTTAAACTAGTTAGAGACCAGCCAGTCTATGCACCAATTGTTCAGTTAAAATATGTGAATCTTACATAGACTGAACTCATCCTTCCATTCCTAGTCCTATTCCATGCACAGTGTTCTTTCATATGAGCAATTACCAAGTGATTCAAAATTGACATTCTTGTTGGAGCCAATGTGGTTACTGAAGGTTCAAATGACAAAAAAACATTATAAAAGAAGCAACAGATGTCTCTAACTAATTAATGTATGAGGTATATTTTCACAGAATAATTCAAAAAAGGGCTCAGTGGTTATCTACATGTGTTTCCAGACCTACAACAAAAGCTAGAAAAACAGAGAAACCCCTCCAAAATCCCATGAACATAGCTGAGGATGATCTGTAATGAACTATAGGTTGGTCAAGATTTATTTTCACTTGTTGTGAAAGCAATCAAAATGGTTGAAAATTTTAATAGTTCAATAGCAAAATGTCATGTATATGACTGACATACTGATGTTGAATATCCATGTACTGAGAGCTCAGGATTGGGAAGTATTCAAGGCATCACTCAGAATGATGTTCCCATGGATGCATACGTATTATTACAATGTAAGGTGGCTCGATGATTTCCAGCTAGAAATTAGCTATCTGTTTGAGAAGAAAGTCAAGTACAAGCTGGTTCATTTGCAAAATCAATGATAGGTAATCCCTACTCTTGCTTGCTACTGGATCTATGGATAGAAATTATAATAAACAAAGGCTCAAAGATGAAAGCCGGTTGGATGAGAATTTTGAAAAATAAGAAGTTGTTGACTTACACTGAAAATGCAAATAGAGTTAGAGTCTCTCTATGTGTCCTCACAAACATGAAGATCTCTCAATGCCACAGTGACAATTCTACCACCAGATTCAGAACAAATGAACAAGCAGTACAGAGTCTCGATAGTTGCATCACAGTGTTTGAATGTGATCCTTTTGACCTTACAAAGTCTACTCTGATGACTCTCTAATCTGGAATGACTGCATGAGGGTGGTGAATTACTAGTCAATGAATTTTTTTAGAAATAGATGCTTTCAACTACGAAATTATTTGATGTAATGATTCACAAAAACTCAAGTTACAACTTCAACATACCACCTGTTATTAGAGAGGAAACCAAAATCATTGAAACGAGGATGAGTGCAACGGAAAACAAAGTGCTCAAAAGTGACAGTTCTATTGGTGACATGATTAAAGTGCAAAAAAATCAACATTAATTGAAAAGTTTAGCTTGATTCCACTACACCCCATCAGTAGCTACAATGTCCTGGTAGACAAGAGATTCATTTAGATGCTTGCCAATCCTTCTGCAGAGAATAAAGAAAACTATGATGAAACAGGCTTCCTATGGCCAGATTATGTTAAGAAGCTATTTGCACTTGTCCTCCCTCAAAGCTTCCGAGTTCATCTTTGTGAATGATCCATATGACTTGGAGATGAGCATCAAATAAAGTGAGCATGGACATAGGACAACATGTTCATCATACACAGGAATGACTATGAAAATATGTATCAAAAGTAATTATAAGCTGCTTACTTTAACTGAGTTCCACATGTTCAAAAACCCAGCCAACAAAAGACATAGTCAGCAGTTCCTGAAAGGTGAATTCAGGCTATTTGTACATCAATACCCAGCCATCTGATTTCTATATTCTTCGAGGAGCAACTGCTGGTAGCTGTCCTCTGAAGATAAACATGTGCAAATTAAAGAGTTTCAGGTCATGATACTTCTGTATGTTTATTCACAACTGAGGAATAATGGAGTAAAGGATGTTGTGGTAATTGATACAGAAGATAGTTCCATAGTAATCCTTACCTTGATATGTATCACATTAGGTTGACTGTGTACTCACCTTGAAAATGAAGAAAGACATATTCAGCTGAAAGGCACTATGTTCAAAAGAAGTTTCTTAAGTTCTTGTGCTTCTTCATACACACAGGGAAGCAGATGTAGTTTCAGGGTTCCTTAGACATGGAAAAAGTCACTGTTTCAAAGCGTAATGAACTTTCAAGAAGCACATAGGTTGTTGTCAGGTGTTGAAAAAAGTGTCCCAGTGACACCAAATGTTCTAGACAACAATGCAAGATTCAATATAAGGTTTATATATTGTGATAGTATTAGCAAGACACTAGCTGAGGCTCTGGCATGAAAATGGGACACAATGAAGAAAACGTCAACTGAATACCTCCTGACAGTGATTCATATGAGTTGCAGGTGAAATGAATTAACTACCAGGTGTACATCTGGCTCAACTATTACAAGCCAAATGCTCAATCATTACCATTGGACCTTGACTAAACTCTGATTAAAGGGAAATGTCAACCATTCCAATACACAAAATAAAAATAAAACTTTTCTATTGTTCTGACATTAAAAAATGTCGTGTATTATTATTATTATTATTATGTGTTTGAAACTACAAATTTTAAATTTTGTGGATGAGAACACTTGGAATTAAGTAACCATTACTGTGCAAGTTTGAGACAAAGTTGTCGTAGTGTCACTTCAATAAATAACATTCTTATTTGAAGAAATGAATTCAGTGATGGTTAAAACCACATTTAGTCACAAAATGTAGCTTTTTAAAACAACATGAGCTGAGAAATGCCATATAGAAAACATCTTCAATCTTTTGTCCCCTAACTAGTTCACGAGCTCGCGTTATTTTTCCGTTACTATACTAACAATATTGTAAGACTGTTCAAACAACTGTGTGTATATGGAATAATTTTGTGTTAATTCCATGACGTACACGAGGCACTGTGCCAAGAGTACATACGGTGGGACATTTCCTCACATTTACAAGGTCAACAATTCCCTATATCAACTGCCTACAAAATGACTCTTTTTGACTTTTTGCCCAAGTCTCTGGTAAATAAACACTAAGAAATTGACGATAATTAGAACATTTCGAAATATCCAGGTCTCGAGTCAATACTTCAAGAGTTAAAATACATTCTGATATTGAAGCTTCGACACATTGTTCAGTGTGTAGATACTTCGTAATAATCAATCACGAAATTGTTGCTCAGAGTTAAAAAATACCCCGACATCCATGCCTCGAATTATTGTCCAAGGTCAAGACATATCTTGAAAACCAGCTTTTATGTCACATTTAGCTTTAAAACATACTCTGCTATTTAGGTTTCAGATAGTTTCCCAGAGTTAAGATAAATCTAACTATCCAGACCTCGAGAGATATGGGATAGACTTATGGCAGGTTCATTGCTTAGAGTGAAAAATAATTTGATATCCAGGCCTAAAGTCTTCGTAGAGTTAAAGCGTATTGTTACATTTAAGTCTTGTGTAATTTCTAAAAGTTATTTTTTGGAATTAAGATATACGATAGTTCCAGACCCCGAATCATCGCTCAGCGGCAGGGCATATTCTGGTTTTCAGGCTTTAGTTTTGTTCAAACCTAAGGTAGGTCTTTATACCTATGTCTTTAGTCATTGCCAGGAATTAAGAAATACTCCAATTACATTCGCTACAAAGTACCCTATATCTGTACAAAGCATGTTAATTGTAACGCTGACAAGTATTTTAAATTTTTTGTTTTTATTAAAATGGGTTATCTGTGCTGTGCCTACCACGGGTATCGAAGCTTAATTTTAGCGTTATAAGCCCTCGGACTTAAGGCTGAGCCATTGGAGGGTGGCATTAAATTAAATATAAAACGAGTTATCTGTTAATTTAAAATAACACCTGTATTTGATAAATGACAAGAAAATGATGTAAGTAATTTAATTAGTAACAGCTGTTTGTGAATATTGAATTACATAAAATACCCTTTGGTAAAATACATTTATGGAGTTTCTTTCAGATCACAGCCACATTGGGCTATCTATTGTGTCCATCGCGGGGAATCGAACCCAGGATTTGTGCGTAAAATTACTGCCGTCCCATTGGAGGACACTTATATGGAGAGTATATTTTAAGAGAAAGAAATCAATTAATAAAGTAAAATTAGAATAATGAAAAATTAACACTGCGTACATACAATTCTATATAAACAAGGTCGAAAAGTAATACAACACCACATTTAAACTAAAAGTACGAATCATCAAAATAGATTTTTGGAAAAAGTAAAAAATGTATAGCTACCTGGTATTTCAGATAATGGAAGAACTTCTTTTCGTAACCTTTCGTTTTCTTCTTGTAGAAGTATGTCATGCAGCCTGAAAACATATAATAAAATTTAAAATGTACAAAAAGTCGCCTGTTGTAGTTGTTTTGAAAACTACATTAAAAAAAGAACTCTAGCTATCTTAGGCCTTTTTAAATTAGATTTATATTTCTTTTGATCATAATAATATACTTGGTTCGTCATATATGTATAAAAAAGGTTGGAAATTTTTAAGTAATACATTTTTGAATCCCCTTTTTCAATATATGATACTAATGTTTAAAAATGAAATGACTACTAGTCACTCAAATTATGTATTTAAAATCCGTAAAGACTATCTACCTTTTAATGCTTAATTATATGCACAACAAATATTTGAGCATAGAACACCAATCTTTCTAACTGAAATATTATGTGTTGCGTTGGGCTGGTATAACTAACTAATTATAATTATTCTATAACATGATGACAATTATAAACTTTGAAAGGTGGTATTTCCCACGAAGCAAAGAACTATCACAATCATGCTCAGACATGTTAAAATGCAGAATGGACAATAAAAGCTTCAATAATACATTGAAGGCAAGGAAATGGCATTCACTCTTTGACTATATCTTAAACAAAAACAGTTCAGGGTTCAATAACAATCATGCCCATCAAAAACATGTACAATTGATTCGTCATGAGCCAATGTTCGTTACCCCGATAATGCCCTGAACTGTTGTTTCGTTAAAGGTTTGTCTGGGCGAGTAGCAAGAGTGACCCTCTAAAGTCTAAAGTAAAACTAATGGGCGTTTGTAACGTTAAATGTCAAGAACAAAAAGGTTCATATATAAATAAAATGGCAATTTAATTATTTGACAAAATTCGAGCATCTGATATGGATTAAAACACATAATGCACACAAAAGAACGTAAATATAAAGATCATTAGTATTTACTCAAAAATAAAACAAAATTCTCACGTGTAGATCAATTCATTTTCTTTCCTCAGGAGCTCGTTCCTTTGTTTCCTGAGATGGAAAAGCTGTTCTTCTGCTTCAACAATACGGCTTCTCGCGTTAGCCGAGAAATTGTAGTGGTGTAGTCCCCCAGGAAATATGACATTCTTCAAGTATTCCAAGTAGTCCACATACTTCAGGTTCTCTTCCTCTTCTTCAGGGGACACAGCTAAATATTGACAGTGAGTGTAGAACTCGATTATTATAAAATAGCGTAATATCATAATATCAGTTAAGATAATGTAGTGCTGACTAAACGGTAAACAGGTAGCATTTGATAACCAAACATGTGTACCAGCATGTTGACCAAATCTGCCTTCATTACTATTGATATCAAGGCTGTTGTCGAACGGTAACATCTAGTTCTAACAACCAAAGAAGTTACTTTAAAGCTTAGAAGCTGGCTAGAAGCAAAGCAAGACCTCAGCATGTTTCGACTGTATGTAATAGATATAGATATTTTTATGAAAATATTTGTCTTTCTTTTTTCGAATCTTCCGTTTTTGCATTACTTTGTACTAACCTATTCGTTCCAATTTTACCTGCTAACATGATGTATAATAATAATGCTTTTTCTCACTAATAGCCCGGCATGGCCAGGTGGGTAGGGTGCTCGACTCGCACATTGAGGGTCGCGGGTTCGAATCCCCGTCCCACCAAACATGCTAGGGGGTTCAGCCGTGGGGGTGTTATAATGTGACGGTCAATCCCACTATTCGTTGGTAAGAGTAGCCCAAGAGTTGGCGGTGGGTGGTGATGACTAGCTGCCTTCCCTCTAGAATTACACTGCTAAATTAGGGACGACTAGCGCAGATAGCCCTCTTGTAGCTTTGCGCGAAATTCAAAACAAACCAACTTCTCACTAATAAAACACCAAATAATTTTTATCATTGTAGTCACTTGTCTTGGATTCGTGGAAATAAGCAAAAATGGTCAATTCTGCCCTAACTAAACATCCAGGTCACATTACCTACAGAACATAAGTATATACATTTACAGTCTAATAAACAAGAAATACGAGGGATAACAGCAAAATTACATAACACAGCAATCAGCCCTAGTTGTTTTCTTTATATATATACTAACACCGTACCCTCGGGGTTAGAAAACCATTAAAATACTCAAACACAAACATTAACTATGACTAAGTCTATAAGAATAATACAAATTTTGTAAAGATTTAAATAATCTATGGCATTACCTCGTCGACTGTCAGATATGCTACCAGCAATTTCCTCATCTTCAGCTAAGTAGAGATCATAGAACATAGTGCTTTCATCATTAAAGTTAACATGTTCATCAATCTCTGATTTTTTAAGATATTAATGACTATGTGATGGACTACAACTACTTTGGTGTATGAATAGTTTAGAAAATATTTCATTCAAAAAAGACCGTGCATATGAACTACATTGTTAATTCTAGTGTTAACTGACTTGTAAATAGAAGCCTTTAGAAATTATAGAAATCCATTTGAGTTCATTAAACTGTCATACGTTGTTCACGTATGATAGTGAAGAAAGTTTATATACTGACTTTTAATTGTAACTGAAATAGTAAAAGGCGAAATGAATCACATATCATTTAATATCGGAGCATGTGTGCATGACTTAAATGTTTAAATGTATGTTTCAAATGGCGTTTGTTTTTACTTTTATTCTGGATTTTGGTAGGTTGATAGTGCTTTCCCAGCTTTAACACTTCAGATAACGGCTCTTCTTACAGTACAGTGTATTAGATGTAGGAGGCTTATAAAATGTTTTGCACTCCTTTATATTAACCCGTAGCCCTGGGGTATATGTAGTAATAAGTGATACATATATATATGTCTGTGTGTCATTCAACAAGCTTTCTACCGGCGAACATCGTCACATCTTACACAAGTAACTAAATATCAGCCACATAATCTCACATTAGTAGCCACTAGATTCGATTTCAGGGGTAGATAGACATCTTTATGAAAAGTAGACACTGAACGTTTAGAAGCGTTTAATACGTGTTTGAAATAGCACGCATGTATTCCCATACTTTGTGTGGATAATACACAATTTTGTTTCCATATATTACTAATTATGGTTTATATTCACTAGCGTAAAATACTAGCACTCTGCTGAGGGGTCCAAAGGCCCACTCATGCTACACAGAGGCATCAACGGATCGATCAAGTTCCTCCGTTATTCCCAATTACTTATATAGCTTTTCTAATGAGACAGGATCTATATCCAAAAACAAACCCTGTCAGGATATCTACCCATTGTACATAAACGCGTATGCCATGTTTCTAGATCAGTGGTTCCTAACCTTTGCTCCACCAAGGACCCCTTTATTATATTTTTTCCCCCACGGACCCCATGTATTTGAAAGATTCCGCCGACCCAACAAACTGTTTTTATTAACTAATAATTAACTCGTTCTCCCACTTTTCACAATCAAATAAAAGACATATATAACTGAGTGTGCAATTAAAAAGAACATCAGTATTAAAAACTTACTTGTTTAATGAGATGGTATTACCTACGCGGACCCCAGGTTGGGAGCTACTCCCCTAGATTATGAGTAAGGGTATAAACACAGTTTCAAACATGGGGCCCTCAGGATACCAGGGGGGGGGGACCAGGGACACTAAATATAATGCCAGATTCGGGCTCAGTTACCCCACAGACCTACTCCTAAATCCCCATTATGTCTGGTTGACTTTCTGTAGTGCTTAATCCCCTTGGTTCTAATGTTCTTTCTTAGTAGGGGACAACACTATACAGATAAGGACCCCCCACCCCCACCCCACCCCGAGTCTGCCTGCCAGTTTGGATCCTGATAGCTTAAAAGGTATAGGAAGAGTTCGCGGTCAAAAAAATTCACAAATACACAACGTGAATTATTAAATAGGAAGATATTTTACTGTACAGAATAATGCAGTTGCTGATACGAATTTATACAGTTTTGATTACTATTGAAATGAAGATTAAATTCGTTCATGGTGAAAAACTAACTGCTTCGCCATCATAGTACAGTGATAACTTCATGTGTTGGTAACGCTTACAACTTTTTCAGTATTCCATACTTTTTTCAATATATTTCCATCTACGACTCACACTTTTTTACATTGTATTGTGTTTCTTTTTATCTCTATTGTTTTAAACATGTTATTCTTAAGCTAAAACTCACTTTGTTTGTTCAGGATGCTGCGTATATGTTTTAGTACATATATCACTTCACAAGGCAGGTAATGTGAACACCACCAGGTGTCTAATAACAAAAGTGACTGATTCGTTCTTCGATAAAGACGTCTGAGGAATGGTATTTTAAAACATTTTGCTGTGCCTTGCAAAAACAACAGTATAATCAAAATACTCTACTTTTGCCATCGTTTTGTTTTTAATTAGATTCAACATTCATACTAAAGAAGGTATATTTAAATCTTCTTTACCGTTAAAACTTGTGTACTTGAGAATTATCGCACCAGTGATCGAAACGCCATATCTCTTCTAAAAAACAATCTTCCTTACTGTAAAAGCTGTAACTTGTAACAAAACTAATATTTAATCAGTAAGTAAACTCAAAACGAATTCAACATTTACAGTTGACGTCATATAAAATTTCATTGCTCGTTTTTCAAAGGAGTTCATTTGAAAGGCAAACCACATTTTTCCTTTAATTATTATTGTACAACATCTTTACGGAAATAAATCACTATTTTTATATTACTTTCAATTAGTTGTTTGTATGCACTTTTAAGCATAAGTTTATTGCACTTGCAAATTTACATTTTCTCTGTCCCTTTTCCCTGAAATGCTTAGTAATGTGTTTTAAAGATAAAAATTAATTAAATGTTTTGTCACTGTATCATATAACGTAAGCCTACAAGCGTGACTGCCAAGAAAAATTAAGAGCTTTAAATAAAAACATTCACGACAGCTACCGTAGTAACCATGTAAGTTAAAATTTCAAAAATAAGTAGCATTAATTAAAACTTTGCCCTACCGTTCAAAAGAACATCGAAGGATATCACGACAGCAGTCATAAGAGAAAATAGCAGCTAATCTTACTAATATCATTAATAAAATAATAATAATAATGAAATAGCTGGTCACTGTAACTTTAATCGAAACGTCTAACGTGTGATCTAAAGCTTACCAATCATCCGAGGGAGGGTTAAACAACACAAAACAGTTTGATATTTTAAAAAATATAAAGGTAACGTAAAACTTGTGAAAATAACAAAATTTAGGAACTGTAAGAAAATTTATTTTTTAATTGTCAAACTTTCATGGAAATTACGAAACTGATAATGAATAATTAAGTACTAGAATGAATAAAAAATTCTAAGATATAAAACTACTTGAATCGAACGTTTAATTACTTTATAAGAACAGTTGTAGCTTTATCTTAAAATCCACTGTTTCGCGCATGGCAACAAGATTTGTCATTAGAAACTCAAAACTTAATTATTTTGTCACATGTGGTTTCCCCGTGGGGCAATGTTAAGTTTGTATGTGATTTAACGCATAGCTACACAATGGGAGATCTGCGCTCTGTCCACAGCAGGGAATCAAAACCTGTCTTGCAACGTTGTAAGTATGGGCATCTATTGCTGACCCACCTGGGAACGTAAGTTTACAGACTTACAACACTAAAATACAGGATTCGATTTCCTGCGGTGAACAGAGCATAGACATCCTATTGTGTAATTTTGCGTTGAAATAATTTTACTACGTGCGAGACATTTTATTTACCGGCCTTTCAATTTATTTTGTAAGAAATAAATCAAAGCCAAAGAATACAAAAAATAACGTACGCAAGACAGCTTGAAAAATAATACTCTCACTCGTTAAGAGGAAGCAGCAGATTTCATGACAGAGCTAATGAAATAAATCAGCACATTAATCGAAGCATCAATATTCTAATTCGAGTGGAAGCATGCCAACAGAATTAATACTAATCTTATAGACTTAATTGCAGGCGAATTTGGTAGTAAAAGAATGATCACGTAAACTATGATCTGAGTGTCTGGAGTCACAATATATAAAATAGTAACTTCGGAAGTCTACACCTGTATGGAGAATATTCTCAACGTTTTTTATAATAACACGTTATATTAACTTTGTTCATTCTTCTACAACTTTTAATTTTGGAACAACTATAATACATACCAGAATATAACGACCAGTCTTCTGGTTCATCAAACCCACAGGCCCGACTTATTTCTTGCATCAAGACACCTGGTGATGGTAAATTATGATATTCTGATGTCATTTCCAAGAGAATATTTCCACTGTTCTCCAGGATATTCTTTTTGGTAACACAATCATCCATCACTATAAAGTGTTACGCTTTTCAAATTTGAATATTAACAAAATATCCGAGATCTATCTTCTGCCACACTTTGTAAGTTTTGTAAAAAACAGAATAAAATTTGTTAATTACTCTGTTCATAGAAAGCGATTCTAGTGATAGACTGTCTTTCGCTGTCTCTCTCAGTATCTGTCTAGATATGTTTAAAGACGTTGTTAAATGAAAAGGCACTGACGCCAGACTGAACCGGTAACACGTGCTTCGAAAGTGGCTGTAACGGTTCTCAGCCACTTCACACATGCTCTTTGTCCTTCTTAATAAGTTTGTGACGTCATGTAGCAGCTGGCAGCTGGCGTGGAATCACTTGTACTAAGCAAAGGCAACAAGAAACTAACCTAGAAAAGTCAATGTTAATAATAATAATAAACACGTACGCACAGAAATGTAATACAGCTATGTGAGCTTAATTAAAGAATTAAATTTCTATAGTTTGTCAATAATATTCCTACTGATAATTCACAACAAAATCAACGAACCGAAACGCTAAAATCTTGTTAGTTAACGTTGATGAATCAGCCAGTTTCAAGTTTCGGGTTTTATTTTATCGTCCTAGTTTTTATGTAGTCAAGAATTCACCAGTTTTCACTGGATCTACTATTAGAGCCATGTCCGACCATTATTGAAAAAATTTAAAGTTCAAATAGAATTTGAACTTGAGTAGGTTAAAGATCAACAAACAAAGCAAACAAAAGTACGTAAAGCAAAAACTAAACGAAATAAGTTTAAATTATGATCTGCTTATGGTTACAACAAGTACTGGGTAGTGGGCTTAGTTTGTTTGAGTGCCGGCTAAATGTACTTACAGGTGTAAAAGTGAGTTTTTATACCAAACTATGTCTGTTTCCAGAGATTTAGATTGTTGAAAACCTGTCTTCTACTGTCTTTAAAAGCTTCATAAACCACAAAAATATATGAGTGAATTGAAACATTTTTTCTAGTTTAATTTCCCATAAAAATTCTTTCCGAAGAAGTTCAGAGATACGAGTCCTTTCTTAAATAAAACTAGTTTATTCTTTCTCAATACAACTTTGCAATACACTTAATTTCCACAGTCACTTTAACTTAAACACACGCTATAATTCACAACGATTCACGCACTTTACTTACGACTTGACCCTATTATCTGTCTCTATATCTCCCTGTCTGCTATTCTTTGCCGGGCTTATATATTGTTGCGTCAGCGAGGTCACGTGACTAGTATCACACTACGTCCTTCTAGAAATATCCTGTTCCTTAATGAATGCTCTAGCGTTTACTAGATATGTGTTAGTCTTGTATATATAAGACAGTCACAACGTGACGGAACAATGTGTGTAATTGAACTGAGTATTGTTGAGCACGAGCACGTGAGACCTTCGTTGAGAATTACAACGTTTGTTATAGAGCGACTGTTGAAATTAAGTGTATCGTAAAGTTATATTCGGAAAGAATAAACCAGTTTTGTTTAAGAAAGGACTTGTGTCGCTCAAGTTTCGTCGGAACGAATTTACGGAAAATTAACTAACGAACGGAGACGTAACAAATTGGTGTCAGAGAGTGGGACAAAAAAAATGGAAACAAGAAGCGGAAAATCAAACTACAGCTTAGCAGACTTGATGGCAGCAATACAAGAGCAGCAAAAGAAACAAGAAGAGAGACAACAGCAGTTGCAAGAAAACCTGCAACTCAATGTATCCTCCTTGTGTAAAAGTCAATAGATCGTCCTTTAACGTATCTAATTCGCTTTTAAGTTTACTAATGTTTTCCATTTGTACTTCTTGTTTCCTTTCTTGTTCCAGTTGCCACTGCTGTAATTTGTCTTCTTGTTTCTTTTCTTTTTCCTCCAACAACTGCTGTAATCTCTCTTCTTGTTTCTTTTCTTTTTCCTCCAACAACTGCTGTAATCTCTCTTCTTGTTTATTTTCTTTCTCCTCCATTCACTGCTGTAGTCTCTCTTGTTTAGTTTGCTGTTCGAGCTGCCATTGTTGTAGGTTTTCTTGTAACTGCTGTTGTCTTTCTTCTTGTTTCTTTTCTTTTTCCTCCAACAAATGCTGTAATTTCTCTTCTTGTTTCTTTTCTTTTTCTTCCAACAACTGTTGTAATCTCTCTTCTTGTTTCTTTTCTCGTTCTTCTTGTTTATTTTGTTGTTCGAGCTGCCACTTTCATCGACTTAATCAGCCCCAGACAATGGCAAGCCCCTTACAGAGCCCGCAGCTAAACACTAATGCAGACATATTCAGTCCCGTTAGAAGTCACATCCCACATATGAATGTCAGTAAAAGGAATGATCCAGTGCCAAGGAAGCCACAGGAATTCGATGGGAAGGCACCGTGGGAAGCATATAGAGCACAATTTGAGCTACTGGCAGAGGTGAATGGATGGACAGAGGAGCAGAAAGCTGTATATCTGGCAACGAGCTTGAAGGGACAACCACTGGAAATACTTGGACAGCTGACAGCAGCCGACAGACACAACTATAGAGCACTGGTAGAGGCTCTGGAACTCAGGTACGGAACCCAGAATCAGTCAGAAGTCTACAGTGCTAGGTTTAGGACGAGAATCCGTGCTAAAGGGGAGAGCCTGCAAGAGCTGGCCCAAGACTTGGAAAGCATGGCACACAAGGCCTACCCAACTGCACCACCCGATCTCCTCAAGTTGTTGCTGAGGGATCAGTTCGTAGATGCCTTGGACAGTCCACAACTTAAGATACAAGTGAAACAAGCACACCCCTCTACCGTGTAGGATGCAATGGCCAGAGCTCTCGAATTTGATTCCTACGTTAAGTCCAGCACAGAGGTACCGAGGTTGGATTCAAGGCCAGAAAAGGACAGCTTTCAGAGAAGTTTGAGGGACTTTGCTGGCACTGTAACAAACCTGGGCACAAGAGAACTCAATGCTGGCAACTTCAACACAGGGGAGATGATACAGCAGTAAAGGCTGCTACCAAGAAAGGCTGTTGGAATTGTGGGGAGCAAGGACATCTGAGGAGCCAATGTAAGAAAAATACCACCAAT
>NW_013667773.1:34651-37997 GCF_000517525.1 Limulus polyphemus
CTTGGGACTCTGTACTTATTACCGAAAGTTTGTGAAGGATTTTGTAACTATAGCTGCTCCATTATATGATTTGACTAAAAAAAGGCCAGAAGTTTCAATGGACAGTTTTTTGCCAGCATGTTTTCAAGACATGCTGAAGGAAAAATTGGCCTCTGCTCCACTTTTAAAGCTTCCAGATCCCTCACTGCCATACATACTGGATTGTGATGCTAGTAATGTCGGAATTGGAGGAGTGTTGTCTCAGAAAGTGGGCGAAAACGAACATGTGGAGGCCTGATGTTATAGAGCGACTGTTGAAATTAAGTGTATCGTAAAGTTGTATTCGGAAAGAATAAACCAGTTTTATATAAGAAAGGACTTGTGTCGCTAAAGTTTCGTCGGAACGAATTTACGGAAAATTAACTAACGAACGGAGACGTAACAATATACAAAATAGAGGGCGTCTGGCAAACACTCGAGCCTTCATGATCCTTCTAGAAACTCATCACATGTTACCAGCGTCACGTGACTTCTGCTGTCGTAACAATAGTCTAGATTTTGGGATTTGCTTTGGTACTAGAATTAAACAGATTGCTTTTCCGGCATATTTTTAAGATGTTGGAATATTAAAATACTTGGAAACTGGTAACATTATAATGGCAAATAAGTTGTGTGGACATTTTAAATAAAGGAATTTTATTTAGCATACTGACTCTACCCACAACAAGGCACCAAAATTAATAAGGGTGAAAGACGAAGAAAATGTGGATAGTACAACTCATATAAAATTCATGTGGAAAATGATATGATGCAAGGATAACAAAATAGAGCATTCTTCTTGGCTTGAATCACAAACCAATTTGTACATGTCTGTACTTACAGCACCAAGTTTAAAGATTAGCTTCATAAAGAATAAATACATTATATTCTGCAACTTCAAATTTGAGAAAAATTCCCAAAGTTGTGTTTTGTTGCATTATTGAATTAAACTATAAGTTAAAACCAAAACCTAATCTGAGGAAAAAGTTATTTGCAAATCTTCCATAAAAAAAGCCAAAAGGGGATATTATATCAATTGTAAAACTACTCATGCAAATTGTAAATAAATTTTGTTATAATATGTGGTATTGAGCTGTCCTACATGTTTTCTACTCCTTTTAGTTTAAAGTTGAGTTCACTAAATTACTTCTTTTTCTTCATAATTTTCAAGATTGGAACAAAAGGAGGTTATATGCCTTCTTGTATGATTTTATTACTAGAATAAAATCATGCTTTTTAATCAGCACGCTGGGTTATTTTTATTGACAAATCTAGAAGTAGTTGCGGGTGGACTCGCGCATTATCTTTGC
This sequence comes from Limulus polyphemus, assembly GCF_000517525.1. Lineage (NCBI taxonomy): Eukaryota > Metazoa > Arthropoda > Merostomata > Xiphosura > Limulidae > Limulus > Limulus polyphemus. The sequence goes on from NW_013667773.1 coordinate 35,980, forward strand.
TACGTGTTGACCAACTGATCTGGCCCGGCATGGCCAGGTGGTTAGGGTACTCGACTCGCAATCTGCGGGTCGCGGGTTCGAATACCCGTCACACCAAACATGCTCGCCCTTTCAGCCGTGGGGGCGTTATAATGAGACGATCAATCCCACTAGCGCAGATAGCCCTCGTGTAGCTTTGCGCGAAATTCAAAAACAAACAAACTGATCTAATTACTGTTTTCTTGTGTCAGAAACTCGAACATTTATTGTCTTATTTAAAATAGTGTTGGGCCTGAGACACCAACAAATTATATGTAGATTTTTTCCTTACACTTTCACTAGATTTTCACCCAGATTTTACCTAGATCTCACTTGTGTAAATATTAAATGTATCTTTAGGTGACTAACAGTGTAATATTCATTTTGGAATTAAACTGTGTTTCTGTAACTTTCACCTCTACATGAGAACTCTTAAAGCTCTTACTTTCAATTGACAGTAAAACAGATTTGTGAATTTTTATGCAGTTTTATTTCCCAAGATCTCTTCAAGTTCTCTTGTAACATTAAAGTTAACTTGTTTTACGCTCACTAGTGAATGAATAATATATACCTTGCCACATAGGATAGCAGAGCACAATATTTTGTTTTTTAGGGGGTTTACCACAGTATTTGCTTTTGTGGAGTTTTCTGTTATTTTATGATAAGTGTATTTGTCTATGCTTTTTTAAGTTTAGTGTTATTGAGTTGATGCTTTGCACTTAATTAAGGAAATGGAATTTTTCACGAGTAGAAAGACTTATAATTAGCAAGAGTTTGTTGCTTAGAGTAGATGCTGTCAGGGAGATTTATCAGGTCTTGAAGAAGTTCTTTCTTGACCATTGAACTTTTATAAATACTTCAGAGGTCTATGATTTCTTTCTTGCAGAAGTCATTAATTCAGGAATGAGAATTGCCAAAACGAGGAAGGCAGACTTGAAGCTAAAACCAGAAAAGTGTATGCTCAGGTGCATGGAAGTGGAATTTTTTGCTTATATTGTGGGTAAAAATGGAGTCTCTACTGATCTTGTGAAAATTATAGTGGCTTCGAACTGTGATTAAATGAGAAGTATGTGTAATTTTACCAACATTTTGCGGCCAACTTCTCCAAGATTGCTGCACCATTATCTGATATAAAGTCAATGTGTATCTTAAAATGGACTGAGGAATGTGAGCCAACAATGTCCTGACCCTAAATACCAGGTGAGAGTTAAAAACATTTTTGCCATACAAACATCACAAAGAAAGAGATTCTACAACAGGTTGGATACTATAGTTATTATTTTGAAAGATCCATAAAGAAAAATGAAAGATCAAGAACTAGTTTTGATACTCCTTGTCACGCAGCAAGGTAAAGCACGGTCAGCATAGTTTGTGGAACATAGCTCAGATGCTTGTACCATGTGGTACTTGATTGAGCAGCTATGAGTGCTGGAAAGTGTGTGGACCATTGTTATAAGCCTCTGAAACACTGTTCTCAACCTATGTTGTAGCTAATGATCCTCAGAGTTCTTATGCAGGAAATTATTTGGACTTTGTATAGTGCAAAGACTGGAGGTAACCAAGGTGTTACATGCACTTGTTCTGACACGCAACAGTGGTTTTACCATCTACAGTTTAATCGAGACATTAAGCAGTGGTGTGAGCATTCAACTGGCGTAAACGGGGTAAACTCCTTTAGAGAACTGTTGGTTCACCTTTACCGCTAGTCCACTCCCAAAAACTGGATAGGTAATCAGCACGTGCTAGTCTTCATAATTTCTTCACTAATTGACTCAAAGCTTATCCATTGGCCAATACTTGAGCATAGCCTGTTATTGATGTGTCAACAGAACATTGGATAGTACGATGCAGTGTACCTGATAAAATCATATGGACCAAGGAACTAATTTAAATAGCCAGCTGTTCTCTGAGTATTGTAAAGTGTTGGAAGTGGTGAAGATGCACACTTTATTTTATCGTCCTAAATCTGATGGTTTAGCAGAACTGGTGATACAAACAAT
>NW_013667773.1:38040-41824 GCF_000517525.1 Limulus polyphemus
AAACAATGTCACGAAAATAAACTAATCAGAATTGGAAAATAGCAAAAGCAGACTCCTTTGTTATAAAAATACATCTAGATCACATTTCGTTTCACTAGCCGCAAAATGTGTGTACAGTTGTATATACACAGTCTGTTGTAATAAGTGCACAAGGAACAACAGTGGAATTACACTTCCTGTAATGACAAGACAATTAGCTAGAATCATTTTGTTTATCCTGTTAGCACTGCCACCTAGGAGTCATGAAAAACCTATTACATCAAATAAACATGAAAAATAACTTAAAGAAACATCTTGCAAAATAGAATATAATTTGTCTAATTTATATAGTCTACGTTAATTTTTATGGCTGTGTTAGATTACAACTTTCTCATTGCACCCAAAAAAGATTGGTATTATGAACAAGTCCATCAGGCTCGATCTCGTAGAGCGACACACCACAAAGCCGCACTAACGTATGCACAATACTGCACATTTGCTCAGGCAGTTTTTTATGCAAACGTCTACCATTATTTACCACTCAACAATGACTTAACAAGTCTTTTCAACTTATTTGTCAGAATCCACAGTAACAATTGACAACTGAATACATTTGCAACATTTCTAGACTACTCATCAGTGTCCTATCTTTGTATTTAGAAAATTTTGTGTGGTCTCCTCCATCGAAAATCCACTACAACTTAATTAGATAGATCCCGAAACATCAGAACAATGTCTCACTACCAAATATGGCTCGATAGCACAGAAAGAAAGGTCATAATGCTCGTTCAGTTATTGGTTATTCAATCAAACAGCTGTCTTAACTGCACATGCATTCTATTGTGAAACACTACTTGAGAGCTCGGAAAGCGAGGAATGCCACTTTTTTTCAATCATTGATTTTTGAACCAAGTGGCTGTTCTAACTATTAGCCGAGCAGCTAACTTCAGCCATAACTGTTTTGAAGTCGTCGTCGGTATTTCAGCCGATTATCAAAGCAAATAGACTACTCCTCAGCAAGTCAGTTATGTATTACTAGTCTTTTCGTTCTCATCAGCTGATATGAGATTATACAACAAAGTACTTTCTCATCACAAATGACTTGCTCACCCATCTCTGATTTCTGAAGTAACCAGTTTTCAAGAGGTTCATCAGTGATGTAGGTTTTCAGCCTACCAATATGTTCTACACGCGTTTTCAAAATTGCTGTAACTCGCAGTTCATTTCATTAAGCTGTCAACAGACAAGAAATGGACCTGTCAAGCCAAAACAGGACTGTTTCCACGCTACAAGTGCGTACTATGACCAAACCCAGTCACAAGCTTGAACATTTATTCCAATACTGTTTTATTTTAGAATCTAATTTACGAATGATGCCAAGTGAACTTATGCATATTGGCTATTGCAAAGAGCAACAACATGCATATTCCTGTAAATGGACATTACGGGACCTCTGTAATGGGTGGGGTCCATAAATCAGGTCCACTAGGAGTTGTGCTTTTCATCCAAACATTAGAAGGCTTGGGAAAAATTAGTAAATTATTGCTCAGTTGTGTCGTATGACAATATTAAGTACAGTAGATGGTCATCCGAATCAGCTTATGCACCAGATGTGGCCGTTTTTACGGTAGTAAGAAAATTTGAAAACACAGGAAATCAGTTATTTTCAATCATTTTTGGTATGTGTGTGTGCTAATGTGTTTATGAAAATTTTAAATATATCTAGATGCTCTTGAATATGGACATTTTGTGTTATTACAAGTTGTTGTTTTCATTAAGCGCAAAGCTACACAAAGGGCTATCTGTGCTCTGTCCACCACGGGCATCGAAACCCGGTTTCTAGCAGTATAAGTCCGCAGACATACCGCTGTGTGTGTTATTACAAGCTCTTAAAAATTGAAGTTAAAACTAATTTATCTTGTTTTCAAATTTTCTTACTACATTAAAACCCATTAATCCTAATATTTTTGATATGCATTTATTTGGGTGTTCGATGAAGATTGGAATATTATGTAAATATTGATACACACAACCTTTTTGGCATTATTATGTGTAGTTGAAAATGCGACAAAACGATATATTGGTTTCTTTGAAATGACTATTTTATTATGCGTGAAAAAGTTTTTGTGATAAATGTAGGTTTTTAATTGTTTTAAAAATTTTATTCATGAAAACTCACAGTTTTTGGTGGTAATATATAGACACATTCGGCCAGCAGAGGGAATTAAATGGATTGGCGTCAATATGAAGTAAAGGCGCCTCAGTCGCATATATGGTTACTTTGATTGCGCTGTTTGTTGAATAGTCCGGTGATTATAGTCGGAATTATAGTTTTAACCGTGTGTCTCAAGTTAAAAAGACTTTGGGCCCATCAAATTTAAGATTAAACTTGGAAGTTGAATAGAATATGAGCATTTATTAATTAAAATATTATTTCTGTAAATTATATTTTTACTGTACCTCATTTTCTTTATATATATAATAATACGGTTATACCGAAATAAACATGTCGATCATAAGAAGCTTACTGGAAAGAGTAGTGTATGGCACTACAGATAATGAGTTTAAAGTAATAGAAGTTGATCCAGAAAATTATGTGTTCAGCTGTGTACTTTTTCGTGAAGATTGTCTCGTTCTCTATTACGGTAATCAAGAAGGTGTAGCTATATACGATGTGGTTTTACATGCCGATGTTAAGTCCTTTCCTCATACAGCTTTCAGGTAAGAATGGTTTAGTTTGATTGATTGAAACTGAATACAGTGCAGACTATTAATAAACGTATGAATGTTTTTTTTTAGTTTAAGCTATGTTGAAAAGTCAGATTTTTGCTTTATTTGGTAGCCCTTGTGTGATATAGTTTTGTCTGTAGTTATAATTTATAAGTATGAAAATATTTTTTTTACGAGTTAGAAAACAAAAACTTGTATAGATTAATTTTATTATTTTGATGCATATAAGCATGAAGTTGTATGAAACTGATAATTTTGTGACCAGCATAACATTTATTAAATGAAATAACCTTATGTAATTACAATTTAGAGGAATTTTTGGTTAGTAATTGACAAAAAGTTATGTTCTTTTAACAGTTTACACAGGTCCTCTGGGTGTGAGAAAAGCCAGAATGTTTACCTGTACTTGAAGGATAAACTTCCAATAATAGTACAGGCTTCTCCAGGAGTGTTGAGTGTTTCAAAGCTTCAGGAGCTGTCCAATCTCATCAGAAACAATACAGGTTGGAGTGTTGCCCACATAGCTGTTCATTTTAGTCTACTGGAATGTTTTGATAAAGAAAATTTTGTCAGGTAGGATAAAACACCTCACAGTTTTAAAGACTTCATTCAAAACACTTAAACAGATCATTGGCCACATATACTATCTTCAGATTGAAAAATAGAATTTACTGTCTTTACTGCCTTAAGTTTAAGTTGACAAGCAGGATGGTAAAATTACAGAACTACAGGAAAAGTAGGAGTTTGTGAAAAAAGAAATTAGTAATGAAAAATGATTATGCAAATCAACTAAAAACAAGGATTTTTTTAAGTATTGTTACGTCTCCGTTCGTTAGTTAATTTTCCGTAAATTTCGTTCCGACGAAACTTTAGCGACACAAGTCCTTTCTTTACAGTTGTATTTCTTACTTTAACATTGACTGGCTCTACCTCCTTGCACACACCCAACAATGCCCTTTCCTTAAGTGTCTGCTCACATTTAGAGAAATTGGCCACTATTTATAGGTACTTCTTGATGACCTGCCACAAGTGACCTTCCAATCTTCAAATCTGCTGGCCTGGATGGGTCTTCCAC
>NW_013667773.1:42723-53647 GCF_000517525.1 Limulus polyphemus
TGTAGTTGCTGCTCACTTTCTTCCTGTTTCCTTTCTTGTTCTAGTTGCCACTGCTGTAATCTCTTTTCTTGTTTCTTTTCTTTTTCCTCCAACAACTGTTGTAATCTCTCTTCTTTTTCTTTTCTTTTTCCTCCAACAACTGTTGTAATCTCTACTTGTTTCTTTTCTCGTTGTTCTTGTTTCTTTTGCTGCTCTTGTATTGCTGTCATTAAATCTGCTAAGCTGTAGTTTGATTTGCCGCTTCTCGTTTCCATTTTTTTCTTTTCCATCCCACTTCTGACACCAATTTGTTATGTCTCCGTTCGTTAGTTAATTTTCCATAAATTTCGTTTCTACGAAACTTTAGCCACACAAGTCCTTTCTTAAATAAAACTGGTTTATTCTTTCTGAATACAACTTTGCAACACACTTAATTTCCACAGTCGCGCTATAACAAACGCTATAATTCACAATGAACATCTCACGTGCTCAACTCAACAATACTTTGTCCGCAGTTCAATTACACATTATTCCCGTCGCTTCTTGGCCGGTCTTATATATATATACAAGACTACCCCATATCTAGTAGTCTCCCGACGCTTCATGAACGTTCTAGAAGCGCGTGGCGTGTTACTAGCATCACGTGACCTCCGCTATCGTAACACTATGTTAAATGTAAGAAAAATGTTAAAATAGGCATTACCATTAATATGTGTTGATAGAAAGATTTTTGTTCACTACTATGAGATAGCTGTGCTTTTAAATGTTTTGTATCTTCTGTTTATACAAGAGCAAATTTTTTTCCACTTCAAATATATGACAAGCTATTAGAATAAAACAGTTTATCAATCCGGAAAAGCAGAAGTCATGAAAAAAGAAATCCAATTAAGATATAATAATATTCATTACAATTAAATCTTTATATATATCTTGATATTCAGACAGTTTTCTGTTCATTTCCATTAAAAAAAGACAATTTTTTGTAATTACAAAATTATTTTCACCTTCCAAAACATACACACTTCAACTCTACTAAAGCTTCACCTCCTGGTATCCCAATGAGATTCTGCCTCTGGAACCATTGGTAGGCTCTAGCCACCCAGCCTGTTCTAGAGAGTAACCATAATAATTTTCTCCCATTGTTGAAATGTTTTTCAAGTTCCACCAACTTTTTGGCCCTTTGCATGCCCCTGAGAGAGGATCACTTATTTCTTATCTCCTTGAAAACCCCTGGAAAAGAAATGTCTGCGCCAAGTGATTCATCTATTCTTAATCTCACAATCTTTATACTCACCACCAAGGGTTTAATATCCATCCTATTCAGGTTAATTTCAATATTTCCCACAGACTGCTCAAGGTAGAAAATGTTTCTAGTATCTTAGAAAGTCTAGAAAAACAAAAGACTTGCAAAATCATATAGTGAGATTTCATGAAATTTAAACATGCATTCACTGAAGGGATGTCTGACCTTAGTAACCTGTTAACTTTTTTCAACAAGGATGTTACTTGTTATATGGATGATGGAAAGGGTGTAGACTTGTTGTATTAAGGTTTTCATAAAGCTTTTGATAAGGTGCCACAGAAAAGCTTAGCTAAGAAAATAACATTGGTGGCAACTGAGAGATACTTGTTGATCTGACTGTTGGGTGATTGGACAACAGAGAGCAAAAGATTGCTATTATTATCAATGAAGGCCAGCCAAACTGGATCCTTTTTCTTGTAGAATGCCTTAGAGATCTAATTAAACGTAATATACAGACAACAAGGAATCATTTGGTCTTTCAGGGCTGTTTTTACATGCCCAACTCTGAGGAAAAGAAATGTAAAAATATAGATCTTAAATATGCCATTCATTTATTGGAAATTCCTTGATTTTTCTCTTAAGTTTTCATAAGGTTTTGGCCTCCAGTACTTCCAGTGGTAATTTAGTCCACAAGCTAATCACTCTGTTAGAAAAATATAATCTGTTTTACTTGAGCCTAGCCTTTATCTTCCAAATCTTAACTTGTGTCTTATTGTCTTCAGATTATAGCATAAAGGAATTAGAGGCCTTTGTCATATCAATCCCATTGGTAATTTTGTAAATATCAATAAGGTCACTTCTTACCCTTTTTTTCTCAAGAGAAAATAGCTAGAGATTTTAATTATTCCTATAAAATAACCTTAATGTTCCCAGAATCATCTTTATAGTGCTCATCTGACTACTTTCCAACAAAAAACCTTGCCATCCTGTAAGGGCCCAATTCTCATTTTAACTAGTATTTGTACTTGGCCCTCTGCTTTTAGTCGTATACATTAATAATATTGATAAAAACATTATTGACACATTAGTAGTTTGCTGCTGATATTAAACTCTTGGGTATTTTTAGCTGTAATGAGGTACTACAGAATGGCTTGGAACAGTTGTTAAGTTGGAGAAATATTTGGCAAATTGACCTTCAGTTATAGTAAGTAAAGGTGATGTATTTGGGTTATCATAATTTGTATCACATGTTAATATAAATGTGAATCCCTTCAGTAGTGTGACCAAAGAAAAAAATTTTGGTATATTGTTACAAGTAACTCATGCCATTAAGCCAGTGTTGCTAATAGTAAAACTAAGAGAAGTTTACAATAATACATTGATCATGGAATGTAGCTATTTCCTTTCACTCTAGTTACGTATTGCTGTGGAGCATTCCCCTTTGACATCATATGTGCTTTCATGTGGAAAAGAATGAATTGTAGTAGAATACACTATGTGTTGGTGGAGCATGATCTTTTTTGATCAGATTATATGTCCTCCCTATTTGTTCTGTAGGAATGATGAACATTGACCTGTGTAGTGCATGTGAACTGAGGGGATTACATTATAATATTTTGTGAATATTGATATACTGTTTTTGTCTGGAATGCTTTTAAAATGGTTTTTTATGCTCTCTCTCTCTCGAGTCAGAGCTCTACCCACCAGTAGCCATTGAAGAACAATCATTAAGTTTGATTTGTTTTGTTGATCAATTCTCTATTCATAATGTTTTGGATCTCTTTCTACAACTCTGTCAGAGTTAAATAATTCAGATCTAATTTTGTGATACATTTCCTGACATTTTTTGATTTATTGTGGTTTCTACATTTATCTCTGAGAATACCATAGGTACACACATACAGACAAGCATAACAGGTGTTTATTTCAAGATATCTACACAACAAGTAGGTACTACGGTCTTTATTCTTAGGTTGTAATCAATAACCAGTTTAATATTCTAATCTTTGCAGTATGGTCAATGCAGTTTGTGAAGAAACTCTAGTTACTCCCCTTCACCTGGCTGTGAAGCTCCAGAATGTGTCTGCTATTGAAACACTACTACGGTTGAATGCTAGAGTTGACCTAACAGATAAAAGTGGTAACACTGTATATCATTATGCTGCTGCTGCTTCAAAAAAAGAAATTATCCAAGTAAGTTTGAACTATTTTTATAAAACAAAATGTATCATTCTTGTTACTATTCGACTCAAATTATAAAGTACAACCATATGCTTTTTATGATCAATGATTTTTACCAGGCTTCATCCAAGTTGGAGATGTATAAATTGAAACTTTAGAAAAATCTTAAAACTTGAAGAACCAATAATTTTACTAGTCTATTTGATAATGAGGAACTTTTTTTTTTGAACACATAAACTCTATTCACCATAACATTAAATTTACCATTGAACAAGAAAATATCAAATAATTGTCTTTTCTTAACCTCAACATTACCAGGTCCGACACACACATTTCAAAACCAAAATTCATCAAAAAAATCATCCACACAGGCTTCTACATCCCCTGGAATTCTGCCCATGAATCCAAACAAAAAAATTAATATACTAAAAAAATCTTTTACACATAGCTTCAAGACATAGATGAAGAAATCAACTCTATAAAGCATTCTTCATGCACACCAACAAATTTCCACTAAACATTTCCATACAACCACCAGAATAAAAACTTCAAACTCAACTCACAAACAAAATTGACACTAATACACCAAACAACAACAAAACATTACACTGCAGTATACCATTTATCCCTGACATTAACTCAAAAATGATCAACACTTGGAGAAAACTTGCCATCAAACATAAAATTTCTGTTGATGTAAAAGTCACCCAAAATCCTATCAATAAACTAAAATCGTTATTAAATAAAAATTACATAGAATCACACAATTCCAACGTCATATATAAAATAACATGTAATAACTGTCCAGAATTTTACATCAGAGAAACAGGTAGAAAATTGGAAGCTAGATTCATTGAACATAAAACCCTCCCATGTTTACCACCATTGCAACTCAAAAAATCACAGTATATCCATTCAAAACACTAATTTTTAACAAAAATATAACGAAGAAAAAAAAAAGAGTGCAACAAATAGGTTTCATACATTAAGTTTTTAATAAGCCATGAAGTTTGTTTTTGCAATATGATAATGCATCCTTAACAATTAAAAAAAATGTTCTTCAACCAGTGTGAGAGAAGTCAGTAGTATTATAGTACCAGTAAATAAAAGTTGAGACAGCTTGACTGGGTAATGAAAAACTTTATCATAACTGTATGACATATCAACAAGATTTTGTCAGTATAGAACAAAAAGACCACAGACTGGATATTGTTTCACAGTCTAATATCAGTATCTTGGTACCCTGGAGTGTTTTTTAAGGTGGGGCTGTTTTCTTCAATTAAGATAGTTTCTTTTATTTTACATTTACTGATGTTAAGTTCTTTAAATTGCAGAGTGGTGTTTCCTTGCTAGGCTTTAAGAAGCTTTCCATCACCAGCAGTGATTAATACTACAAATGGTGATGGTTGGACCCCTCTGCACATCAGTTGTATGGTGAACAACATGGATTGTGTGAAAGAACTCCTACTCTTAGGAGCTGATCCAAATGTAGCGGCATGTCCATCTGAATTATCTGATGGCACATCTACTACTTTAATTTTAAAAGAAAGGTGATGGTTTTATATCTTATATATCTTAATGGGACACATTGACTGACTAAGAGTATAAAAACAGTAAATTTAAAAAAAAACAACTAAATTTCTTAAAAAATGAAAGCTTGTATTGCTCTTATTTAATTGAAAATGAAATTAGACAAATTATTAGTTTCTCAGCAAAAATGTAAAAGTTGATCCATCATTTAAGTATTGTAAGACAAAGTTCTTTGATGGATTGTTAAGCTTCAAGAATTTCCTATATGAGCAGAAATAATCTACAAACACTCTAGTCTTAGATTTAGCCAACTTTAATTAATCTAGAGGAAAACATATATTTTGTAGTCTTTTATTAATTTTGTTTTGTAACCTGTATGCCAGTGTAAGATTAGAATTTGGAATAAAACAAATAGTTTAAACTTGGGAGGTTCAATAATAATGTGGGTAAACCTTCTAATGCTATCCAATTTAACTTATATTCCTATACTTAAAACTTGTTTTAAATATAACATTTTATAATTTTGTCAGCTTTTAGATATTTTGTAGAAAATGTGTGAAGTATAAAATAGTGCAAAACTAAAAGGGTTACTTTGAAAAGTTTAAAGCATATACACAGATTAGTATAATTTCAGATAAAACTACATAACAGTTACTTACATTTTTGTCTTTCTTCAATAAACCAGTATACTTATGTATTAAGTCTATATCTGAAAGTGATAAATAGCTAGTTGGGGAATCATATTTATAATTTGAACTTAGCAGTAATGAACATATATACATTATTAGAAGAAAAACATATTCTTCTGTCTCAAGGAAAAATATTTTGTTTTTCATTGTGCAGTCACTAAGCTATAAGTAATGAACTTTAAGGTATGAAGCAGTTGTTACTATTCTAGCAGAATGTACCTGTAGTAGTAACTAGTTATTCTCAGTTTTCTTAAGAGAAAAATTTCTTGACAAAAGATCAACCTAAAATGTATTCTTTTTTAAGCATCTTTCATGTTCAGACGTTGATCTGTGAAATTATTTAAATGAGGAGATGCCAACCTTTCTAATACATGTGTGGTAATCTCAAGGTTGAATCTAGTACACAAGCACTTGAAAGATGTAAGATACAATGTTGAACAGGTGTAGTGATCTGTTACAAGTGAAATGAAGGATGTAAGATACAGTGTTGAAGTATGTTATAAAATGAGAAACAAACAAGTGGCTGATCAGGATAGTGCTGACTATTGCATTGTGAAATAATGAGAAAATTATATTAAGTGAAATGTGGTGTATAACAGAGTATAGACGAACAAGTATCACATTTGATCAGCAAATCTTGATGCTTTCAAAGATCAGTAAGAATCACTTGAAAAATGCCAGACTGCATTCACCATATACATTTTCTCTCTGTAGCTGAACAATGAAGAAACATTCACCAGAATGTGGAACTATCTCTGCTTCAAGTTACAGTCATAACATAGTCCTTTACACACACAAAATGAAGTAGAATATGATATAACTATCCCTTGAAACATTAGATAAGTACCTTGACCTGGCAGTCTACAAAATGTTACAACTCGGGCACATAACCCGATGTTCACTGCAAGGTCAAAGTATACATATCACCACCTTATATAGTTACAATCAAAATTTATTTGAACAACTTTAGTTTCAATGTATGACAGTAAATTTGGCATCAAAACACAATTTATAATTTTAATGTCATCTAAGGTTTGATATCTTAATTTCAAAAGAAAATATTAAGAAAGTTTTCATTTTCTAGTTTTCGGTGTCAGTGATGTATCTGTGCTCTTAATCACCCATTTTAGGTTTTCTTCTTAACCTTTTGTAATTTTCTGAGTGTCCAATTAATTAATTAGAAACACATACTATATACATATATATAGACAAGTCATAACATAAACATAGAACTTCCATTGTTTTTGTTTTACTGAGATATATAAACAAATGTTGAACCTACTCCCCTCCTACTTCATTCTGTCTTTCAAAAAAACATCAGTTATTCTTTTTTTTCTTCTCCAATTGATGTTGAATTGATCCTGCTTTGGGCATGATCGCTTTTCAGTGGTTTAGAAGGAGAGGAGGCAACTGGATTATTGATGGATGATGCAGGCAGTGTGCTTATCACTTGTGCAACTGGGAGTGCCAGGGAGATTGCCCAGATTTGAAATGTTGCTCTACTCCTAAAATAACTCTTCCAATTGGTCATTTGATGTGGTTAATAAACAGAAAACTGGACAGGTAGTAGTTGGTTTACCTTAATCATCAACAGCATGCTGGTTAAGTCATTCAGTTTAAGGGTGAGATGTAAATTCAAGTCTAGTACATTTTTCAAGGTGCACTTATGAAAGGATTTAAACTATACATTTGAAAACAAGTAAAATATTCAATTGTCAAAGCAATAAGGAATACTGTGAATGCTACTCAGAAACTAGTAAAAAAAAACAACAATGTCAAAATGGTCAACCTTAGTTGTTATTGCTGAAGTCTGCTTTCCATAAAGGAAACACAGTCATTCAAATAGCAAATTTTCAACTTCACTCTTTAAAAAGAAATATAATACATTTTATCTCAGAAGCATTTTCTCTTCATTACTTGTTCTTTTAGAATTAGGTGCTTAAATTGTTTTATATATTTAAACTACCATAATTTCATGAATGTTACCACATGAAGTATGCATCTGTCTGTTGTATACAACATACTGACACATGGATTTGGGTCAGTAGTAGATTCACATACTGTGGCAGAACAGTTGCAGTGTTAAGCACTTTCACTGCCAGGCTTAAAAAGTCGAACCATTTGTCACCATTTGTGGTCTGAAGTCTGCTTTCATTGTGTAGCTCAACTTGCCAAGAGGCAAGATCTAGTGAATTAAGCCAATAGGTTCTTCCAATGCATTGAGACATCTGTCCCTGGGCAGCAGTGGGCATGTATTACCACATTCACCTGCTTGAAATCCATGCAGAACTTCTGTGTACCTTCTTTCTTTTGAAAAGTCAATACTGGTGATGATTATGTACTTTTTGAAGGTTGGGAGATTTTTCCTTCAGCATATAATATATCTCAGCATGTGATGCAGTATAGGATAGTGTTTGTAGATCACAACAAAAAATAACTTATGTATTAGACTGTGCATATTTGGGTCAACATTATATGGTTTCACCACAGACCTGCAGTTCCCCTAGTATATAAGTTATATTAGCAGATAACATTAGTAGAAAATAACCAAAAATGCTAATGTTTGAACCATAATCTGATTTTACAACTTCTGTACATTTTAGGGATGATACCAACAGCGATGCCAAGGAAAGCAACTCCTTTTACTGTAAGCCAATCACTGTTAGTGAGAAGAAACCGTAGTTACTGGATGGAATGGTGATTTATATGATAGTAACTGATACATCTAAAGATCTAAGAGAATTTTAGTAGCACCTATATAAACTGTATACTACCTCACACGTGTAGTTTACCAGGCATTTACCAAGTCATACTCAGCTCTTATAGTTGTTTTACTAACCACCATACCTGAAAATCCAGAGATGGCTGTTTCCCTCAAATCAGTGGACAGACATGATCAAGGTCTTGCTAGTTTAAATTAATGGGCCTGACTGTGTTTATTGCTTGTCATTTCCCTTGAGGCTGTTGTCAAGTATTTAGTCTATTCTGAGGGTGTTTAGAATCCTGTACAGACACAGGGAAATGATACTTGTATCAGAAATTACCCATAATTATAACAGACATTTTTCTGTGAATCAAGACTCCTCTCCACCTGCATTATTAGCATACCTGACTTGTGATACCTCTGCCACTCAGTTGGTAGTCATTCAGGGTTATCTGTGCTACCACGTGGTTTCTGTGGATGTAGTATGATCTATTATGGTTACCCATGTCATTAGGTCTGCACATTCACTGTGGAACCACTGCAGCTACCATTATAGGGTTTTCTTGGTCAAAGTTATGGTTATAGTTCCTTATTGCCATGGAAACAGTTTCTGTTAGCAAAATAATATCTGTAATGTCCAAGTGGTGTTGAATAGATTCACTAAGAAGTCCATCCAAAAAATTATTGACCAAGGTATCCTCTTGGTCAGCTGTCACCATGCTGGTATTTGCTGTCACCATGCTGGTATTTGCAGCTCATTAACATACACAGCTAAGTTCTTATGGCCACCACATTTATGAACCTTAATTATAACTGATATATGGCTCAGTTTTCCTTCTGCAGAGTTGGCCATACTTCAGGTATTCTACAGCATCAAGTGCTAGTCCATCCAAACTAAACAGCACACAGTGTTCCAATTGTTCTAGGGCCAGAAATTCTATGCAGCTAGTTGGCAAAACTGCTTTAGAAGTGAGCTAAATCTTCCTTTGTTGAACTCTTGAAAGATGGAAGAATGATATGTTTCAGTTTGTTTCTTCCTGCCGGTTGTAACAAGGGCAACCTACCATCATTCATGTTATTCTGTGTAAACTACTGTAGAGCCACTGTCAGCATGGGCATTGATTCTTCTTTATTGGCTGGAATTCTCTCATTCTACCAAATGTTAAGTTTTCACTACTGCTCGCTCCAGTAATGTGTTGCCATAGGCTTGGTATCTCTTCTCAAGGCAACTCAAACACAAGGTTCACATTGGTGAAAGTTGTCAATGTTTTTCTTATCATAATGAGAGGTACCTGGCTTATGCAGATTATGTAATTTGTTGAATATGACAGCAACATCACTCAAACATATCATGATTATGACCATGCATCTAAATGTTGTGTAGTGGTTGGTATGTGAACTTGGTCCACCCACCATAGCTCATCTCTTCTTCTGAAGGAGTGATCTAATGAGGGGATACATCAATGTTGAATGCTTATATTTTCATCTATGTACATAATGCCCCAGTTGATTTCAGCAAATCCACAGTTGACAGCCCCTTCTTGGCAGTTTTCCACATGCTCCTTGGAGTCCAGATGATCTGTTCAAAATTGACTGATGTGATCAGTGGTATCTGATGGCCCCAACTATGGATTAATCATCTGAATGGTAGATAAGCATAAAGCATGCAATATTTAACAGAAGACTTATCAAGGTAATTGGTGTTCCTTTGTTCTCATCCTCATCTTAGCTTTTCTTTCCTCCTCTCTGCTAAATTTTGCCAGAGCATAGAGGATTTTCTTTGTCTATATTTCAAGAGGAGCACAAGTGAGGAAAGATAACTTTGAGAAATTAAAGATACAAATCAGTTATTGCTTCCATGATAACTAGAACTTGATTGATGGTGCCAAAATTTGTTCAATTGAGATAATTTGTGATAATCTTGAGGATGAACCTAGCTCATAGGCACCTGATTTCTATAAAAACTAGAAATTCATGAATCTATTATATGGAAGGACAGGTGTATTGATTTCTAGCAATTGAAATTCCAGCTGCTTGAGGTATGTAATGCTTGAATGGATATGTCATGGAAGCAACTTGTGTATGCATGACATATGTGGGTTCTAGGACCATCCAGAAAAGAGACCTGAAACAAGTTGTGATAAACAAAGTGTCACCTTTAACAGGTGAGAATTCACAAACACAAAGGTCATTGGCCGAAGCCACCTGTATGCCCCAGGCAACTGTATGCAACAAAATCAAGAAGTATATCCATCTGGGGAAATTAATCCATATTTCATTATTTTCCAAAACCATTAAGTACATGGGGTATTCCTGTCTTGAAAAAATCTGAATCATCAATGGGAACATATCTTTATGATTTGAATGTATTAATACTTTGTGTTGGAAAAGGCTGTTACATGCCCTTGACTGTGTTATTGCTAGATAGAGACAGTTAAAATCTCATTAATCCATTTATGTGCACCATTAATTAGGTGACAAGGCATTTAACTACCTTAAGAAAGTCACATACGTTCACACACGTACACACACACGAACACACACACACACACACACACACACACACACACACATATATATATATATATATAATAATAA
>NW_013667773.1:54610-56275 GCF_000517525.1 Limulus polyphemus
ACACACACACACACACACACACACACACACACACACACACATATAAATATATATATATATATATATATATATAATAATGATAAATAAAATTTTCTGTCTGTGTGTGTGACTACCATAGCTCCAAGAGGAAAGAACCTAGAAACCTAAAATTTTGCACCCACACTAAGTGGCCCCTGAGGGTGTGCACCTGGGTATTATTACTTATCCACATGCATGTGCATACACCTTTTCATGAAGCACGGTAACAAAAAACCCGATAAAAAAGAAGTCAAGGAATTTGCCTGCTGTTTCATAGGATTGTACATTTTATACTTCTTCACCATGTGACATGTACTGCATTTATCATCTAAGGTTTTGTCAGGCTGTTTTTAAGGCTTATCTTCCACTTGATGTAAAAGACTTGTTTAACTGTACCTCTTCTATATTTATTTTCATTTGTAAAAATATATAGAGAGAAAGATAGATATGATTGAATTTATTGAAAAATTAACTCAAAGATTTTTCTTCCAGCAGAAACAAAAGAAGTGTATTACAGTGTTTGCTGTTGTACTTATTGTTACTGACATAGTTTTATGACTATATGGCCAGAACCAGAAAAAAAGAAGTTATAATCACATTATATCACTTGTTCTTTTCACATTGCTTTTATTGTATAGGTTTTTTTGCCAGGGTTATGATGTTTAACATTATATTTGTAAAACTAGTGTGAAAATACATTTCTATTGCCCATTATTACATTGAAAGATTAATAGGATATGGCTTTTGAAAATGAAAATTGAGGAATCTTTAATTTTTTTAATCAAGCTGTTTCAATTCTAAAATCTTCATTAAATGCTGTAAAATTACTCTATTTATATAGTATAATGGGATTACCTTTTTCTAGTATACAAGTAATAATAATAATAACCTGAAGTAACTCTTACAAAACCTAAATGTCTGTTTATTTTTTACTAAGGCTTATGAGATCCATATCTTCATCATCAAAAAGTCCAAAAGATGGTGGATTACCCCTGCACCTAGCTAACAGTGTTGAGGTGAGAGAAAAAAATTAATGTTTATAAACCTTCATATCAGTATGAATCTAAATCAACTTTGGAATATATTATGTGAGAATCAAGTAATGGGAGCTTTAATTGCTTAGCATCAAATTTATAATGAATGCTTAATAAGGAAATATTTGATGCAACAAAATGCTGAAATCTTAAGTCACTAATAATGTAATGTCTTTATAGTGCTGGAGTGAGACACTAACTATTAGTTTGTGTCCTTTTCATGCCAAAGAAAACAATAAAAAACACTAAAACCCAATCAGGTAAATGACTAATAAAACTTATCAAGTGTGCAAAAGTGTCAACTGACATTGGCAGGCAGAAGATTGTTTTTCTCATCTTGCACCAGTTTGACAAAATGGCATCATTTTCAACTGAACTATTAAGCTTTTAGTCACTGACTTACAAATTGGTTGTAAGATGAATATTTTAGTTTATCCTGCACTGAATAGTCTATAACAGTTAATGTTGATAAAGTATCTTTGTTGTCACGTGAACATAAAAATAATTTTAAATCCTTGATATTAGTTAAGATATTTTGTTGTTGTATGCAGTATTTTTTTTAATATGGTTAAAACCATTTTGGTAAAACAAATATCAAAATAATAGTTTTTAA
>NW_013667773.1:56984-58629 GCF_000517525.1 Limulus polyphemus
CTCTTCAATCTGTCTATATCTCTGCAAATCCCACTGGTTTTTCTCACCGGGCTTATATACTAAAAAAAAAGTGGGTGCCTCGAACAAACTAGAGTTGCCTAGGAAAATTCATGACCCTTCGAGAAACTCCAGCGCGCATGCTCCCAGTGTCGCATGACTTCCGCTGTTGTAACAGTATGCTAATTGTTTTCAATTTTAGGATGCCATCAATTAAAGCTTGTCTGTTATCCATGGGAAAGGTGTATGTCAGTAAAATGGCCTTTGATATATTTTTTCTCTTGCAATCATTTTGTGAACTTCATTATTTCATTATTGTTATTTTCTCTCCTTCAGTGTATTGAAACTCTGATAGAAAATGGCAGCCACGTGAATGCCAGAAACCTCAATTTTGATACACCTTTACATCTTCTGGTGCAGTCAAAGGAAACTCTCTCTTCCATTATTTGTCTACTGAGTCATGGTGCAGATGTGAATTTAGATGGTTCTGAAGGGGAAACACCACTCCATTTAGCAGTAAAGGTATCAGTATTCATATGAAAACTGTAGATATACATTAAATGGATTAAATGCAAGTAACAGGCACAGTTTATTGTCTCAAGCAGATTAGTATGGCTTATGAACAAAGCCCAACCTAAATATAAATTTTTAAATCAATCTTATATTTTATGTAGATTATGTTGAACTCTGAAAAGTTTATGTGATCTTCATCTCAGAAAATTGTACAAAGTATTCAACTCAGTTTTCAATACGTGAATAAACATCTGTAGAAGCTACTTATGTTCAAAGTAGATTCATTAACTCCAGTTTTGTTTGTTATGCTTTCATTGTGCAAAATGTTTCTGTGCACCATTTGTGAGTGCATTATAATACCCATTGTATTTTTATTGAAATATACGTGTAAAACTGTTTTATAACTGCACATGTAGAAGATTCTTCTTACTTGTACTTGTGTATTAATTTTTTCTTAATAATTTAGTATTATAAATGAACTAAACATTGTGCTTTTAATCAAGTTTAACTGTGTTCACTATAGACAGGCTACCTGCCAACTGTACATGCTCTGCTTTCATTTGGAGCCAATGTGAATGCAGTCAGTCACCGACAAGAAACTCCACGTCACCTTGCTGCCACTACTGATATAGAGGGTAAAGAATTGTTGATATACACGCTGAATGCTGTTGGGGCAGAACGTTGCTCTAAACACACCAGAAGCTGCAATGATGGATGCTCACCTCGTGGGACTTTCGATGGAGTTCCTCCTGAATGTTCAAATCTTTCAAGAAATTTAACTCGTAAGAATCACTACTTCTTTATTATCATAATAAATGTTTCATGTTAGTAAAGGTATTTTTTTTATGTGCAGTAACATTCTTTATACCTTAGATGTATACATTTGATAATAATACTCAAAACATTAATGAGCAGTTTTACCTAAATCTGTTTTACATTGTAATGCCCAAGATGTCTTAACATCAAGATACCTTTTGGCCTATTAAGTATGTCCTAATTTCCAAACCCCCTCAACATACAGAAAACTAATAGCTACATACAGTCCTTATCCTTCAAACATTAATCCACTCTTTACTTAAACTCCTGGAAAATTATATTCCAGATGGTAGCTTGTTCCACGGAATTACCACCCTAT
>NW_013667773.1:59489-63961 GCF_000517525.1 Limulus polyphemus
GTTTTGTTCAATAAAAATCTTTCAAATGCGACTGTAGCTTTTTTTTTTTTTCCACAAAACTTTGTCTTCAAAATAAGGGTGCGTCTTGTACACCAGTGCATCTTATATTCCGAAAAATATGGTAACTGTATTCCCACCACAAACAAACATGCTTTAAATCTATAAGGATTTTGTAAAACTATACTAAATGTTTAGAGAAATCAAACTGACAATTACACTTCATAACATTAAATGGAAAAAACAAAAACAGAATCATTTCAAGGAGCATAAAACCATGTAATTGAAGCAACCATATCTAAAAAAATAAAACTTAAAAATTCTCTAATGACTACTTATGTTCAAATCAGGCTTGAGATGAAGTGTGACAAAGTTTTGTTAATACTAGCATAATCCACTTTCATTACAGCCAGAATTGGAATTATAATCAACAACTTCAGAAAAATGAACAGTGCCTCTGATGAACAAGTTCTTCATACTAAAAAGTAAATCAAACCTAAACTCGTGCCAAATCTTATATACAAGTTTAATACAAGTTTTCTTTTTCAGCATTTTTGAAAATAACTGTACACTGGGTAACTGTACATTTTAACACCAAGTGGTACAAGCATTTGCAAATAATGCAATTTTGGGGTGTACAAAACACAAGAATCAAATTTTCACTCAATATTATATTTTGATAATTCTTTCCCTACTTCATGAACAAGCTGATTTTATTCTCTTCTGGTGTCTCTTATTTTCCTCATGGTTGTGTGCTGTTTGCAAGAAATAGAAGTAGGTTTTGAGTTGCTGAGCTGGACGATATGGTGTTTGGGTGTTGCTGTCAATAGATACTATTAAATGCAAAATCTTCACTGAGTTTGATAAAGTGTAAAAATACAAATTGTTCACAAAAACGATTTAGTTGTGAAAAATATATTCCTATAAAAAATCTTTTTTTTTATAAATGATTTGTAAAAAAGCATGTTACATTAAGTCTAACCAAAGTTGAAAAAATGTAGTGAGAAAATGGGTACATGGCTAAATGAGATGCTTACAGCTGTTTATAAACTTCAACTGAATTCCATAAGCACATATTTAACCAATTCAGAAATGCTACTTGCCTCTCCATGGAACTGAAAGCTAGAATCCCACATTGATTTGATGGTGGAGGGATCGGTGTTGATATAGAAAATGAAAAAAGATGAGCTTCTTTCTGAAATTATAGCATTACTGGGTGGGGAGGCCTAGAAGAGCATAACTTTGTGGAAGACTGTACTCTTACTCAGCACTGCTTGGCTTCATACATGTTTTTTCACTATGAATTACAAAATTTTTGTTCTTATTGTTTTGAAATTTTAGTAACCATATTCGTAGTGTAGTCTTTCTTACCTTTATTTTCTTGATTTTGAGATAGAAAGATATAAAATATTTCAAATAAATCTTCTGATTTGAGTTATATTAATTCCAAAACATACATACCTCTGTTGACACTAATAGTTATTTCTTGATCTTCATCTTTGCCATCTAACATTGTGTTCGCTTGCTCCACTCTTTATATACCTCACTCGACTGCCCTTGGCAATATCTAATTTGCAAAACTTTATGCTAAACTTTAAAGATCGAGAAATAGCCATTAGTGTTAGCGGAGGTAAGTATGTTTAGAAATACATTTTCAGTTTAGGAAAATGATAACTTTGATTTATTCTTTTCATCAAATTACAAAGTTTTGGAACATGTGTTCCAAAGTCTGTGTTATGGTTTCTTTTACCATACTATTCCCTATCATTATTAACCCAAGTGTGGGTTTTGATACTTAGTCTTCAATTTCATTGAGGCCTAATTACAATGGACATACCAGACCAATTTAGAAAAAAATTTGTGGAGCATCTGAACTATGAACTCGCATGTCCATGTTTCTGACACTCCACAACAGGAGTTACCTGTTACTCTTGTCATTGGTGAATGGAGGCACTCTGACTCTCAGCAATTTTATCATAATTGTGTATCAGGTGGTTGATTCCATTCCAATCTCGGATCCAGGATTTTCAACTTCTTACTTCTGTTGCTTCAGCTGAGCCTGTCTCATCTTTAGATGATTTTACCTGCTGTTTCTTTTGATTTTGATTTTTCCTATTCTGATGGAAAACAAATAGCCTCATTTTTGTCCTTTGCTGGGTTCTTTCCTGATGTATGTGACATTTCTTCTCTTTCTCCAGTTGTATTTTGCTGAATCTTGGGTTACCATCAGTCCCTTGAATCTCTTCTTTCCACTTGAGGTTTCTTTCTTTTCATTTATCTCACTCTTGCCTTCGGTCTTCTCATCTTCGTCTTGTTCTTGCACAGGCTTCTTTGTTATCTGTCCACACACTATCTTCTTGCAGAGGCTCTGCATTGCAACACCAACAGCTTCACTGGGGGAAAATTTCACCTATCTGTTCTTCAGGTCAGGATTCTTAACTGCCTGGAGTCAGTTCCTTCAGTTTTATCTGAAGGACCTCTGTGTAGCATTGTTCCTTCATGATAAGGTTCTTGGGATAATTCTTTATGTATTGGAAACTTGAGCTGAGACAGTTTGTCAGTTTGGTTTTTGTAGAAGCATTGCTTGGTCCAAGGGGTCCATACAGGTTTCTTTTCTTCAGGATTCTTATGGATGTTTTTTTTGTTTTTTTTACAGATCCCTTGTCACCACTATTATATCTTTATGGAGCCCACTACAATACTTCTCTCATCTGCATGGATTGGATGATAACAGAACTGTTAAGCTCATCTGTCCCTGCTATGTGCCTGCTGTTGAGATAAGATTTTCTGGAAGAGTGTTTCATTTGTGTGTGTGTGTGTCTCTATATATATATGATATGTATGTATTCTAGTTTCCAGGCCATAGTTTAGGAACTTAAAGACAGCACCAGGTGTGATCCTGCCCTCACACCTGGCTAATGACTGCTGTCCATATTTGTGGTAACCCATTGCATAGTGTATTTCTGTGGGACTTTATGTAAATCAAAGAAGATTCCCATTTGATCCATGCACCTCTCTGATGTTCTCCCCTACATGAAATTCTCTCCATCCCTCCTTATAGTGGAGTAATGGGCGAATCCTTGCTTCCCCAGTTAGGAGCTGCTGGGGAAGGGAGGGGTCAATATGAAAATATTTCTCCTCCGGTCAGTGTATACTGACTGGTATGAGTCTATGTGGATGCAGTGCCTTATTTGGAAATAAGGCTGGAATATTTACTGGAAGTGTAGTAGAGACCACCTCCCTATACTCAGTACCATACCATTCCCAGTGGTTAGGCTAACTGGATGGATCTTGTGTTCACCTAGGGATGTAGGTCTGGAATGTTTTCTGCTGCACATTCTTTTTCTATTACATATTTTATGTATTTTTCACATATTGTACAGCCTGACTTATTGCCCTAGCCACAGTACACAACTATGCTCAGCTAACTGCCTGATATATAATTGCCATTTGAGCAGTCATACATTCTGCCCACCTATGCAACACTTTAGCATCGTGTAGAAAGTTCTTTTGACAGTATTTTTGTTCCCCCATCTCATGCTGCATGATTTTTTCCTTTTTTATGCTATAAGTTCAGAAAGAAGCTAATCTCATTAGTTTTCTTTATCTACACCAGCTCCTTCATCATTGTATCAATGTGAGATTTTAGCTCTCATTTCTGAAGTTGACATTATCCTACCTGAAAATGAAGGGAGGAAGGGTGGATGGTTTTGTGGAGAGGTAAGCATCTATCCGAAATATATTTTCAAGTAAAGGTAATGTAAACTTTGAGCCTCATAGTAAGTATTGTTTAAGCTGGACAGAACGTTTTAAAAGGAAAAAGGTGTGAAATATTTTTTACTATTTATATTTTAAATAGTGGTATTTTAAGTTTACAATTCACACTTTTAAATATAGAAATTAATAGTCTCACACATTTTTGTATTAATTACTTCATGTAAAGTGGAAAAATATTATTTTACTGGTAACCTTTATAAATAAAAAAAATAAAGCAATACCTACCCCAAACTCCAGAGTTTTACCCTGTTCTGAGTATGCTAATAAAGACATACAAGATACTGAATTTTCTTAAATGCAAAAGTAAGTTGAGCATTGTACTTTCAATCTATATCATTGCTAGAGCAAAAATTTATATCATACTTTAATGAGTGCTTTCTTCCTTTCTTTGAAAATAGTCAGTGCAGTTTTGGAACTCATTTGTGATTATTGGTACAAGTACATTACACACATGTATATATATATACAGTCATAGGTTCAGCATTTAACTATCCATCTAATGTAGGAAGTTTAAAAGAAGCTGCCTTTCAGTTGTATTCAAACTATATTTATTTTTTCATAATTATGAAACAATGTCAAAAGTGTAAACAATTGAGGTAGTTTTATTTCTCCAATAGGGTGGTAATTCCGTGGAACAAGCTACCATCTAGAATATAATTTTCCAGGAGTTTAAGTAAAGAGTGGATTAATGTTTGAAG
>NW_013667773.1:64913-73218 GCF_000517525.1 Limulus polyphemus
CTACTATTGTTATAAATAACACATCAATTGAACTAAACTATGTATGCCTATTTAAATATATTTACACATGGCTTGTGTATATCGTATATATACATATATATTATTCATATCTTCGGTGTATAGGACGCAAGCAGATTTTGACATTAAATTTTGGGATAAAAAAGTGTGTCTTGTACACCGAAAATTACGGTAATTTTTCTATGGTTTAAGGAGGTAGTTGTATGCTAACTGCTTTCTCTTACTTTGAACTATGCATTGCTGACAACATGTAATATGTTCTTCTTTTACCACTATGGATGATATGATAGTGTCAACAGATAGAAGTTGATAGTTATATGCTGTTTACTTTCTCTTGTTTTGGATTCTGAAATTCTGTCAAAAAGCAAAATGAGTGAGTTATATGCTGGCCTCTTTTTATTTTAATAGTATTTATACCATTAGGGTATGATGGATTTATATGCTAAACTGTATTTGGTTTCGGTTTGAAGTGTGTTTTGCTTCCAACAGGTAAAGATATGTTTTGATCATGTGTCACTTTATTTGAAAGTACTTGTCAATGGAGAGGCACTAAGTTTCTCTGGTACCTCCAAAAATCATGATTAGCTACCTTATACAGACCTGTGAGGAACTGTTGCTTATAATAAACAGTGGGAATTCCCAGTCACCCAAATAACATGTGAATGGAATTATAACACATGCAGAGTTTAATACACAATGGCAACTAGTAAGTTTATAGTGAAGTGTAAGTAACTAATTCACAAGAAATTATCCTTGAAGTCACAAAAACAAATTTCTCTAATTGTAAAGATTCAGCATAACATTGATCCTGATTTTATTATTTAGATAGCTATATCATAAGTGAGAGAAACTAAGCTCATCATGCCACTTACCATACTTGCACAGTTTGGACCCTTAAAACCATGATTTCCTGTGTGTGTAGCTGAAAAAAGCAAATTTTGGACTGGTTTTTTATCTGCTATCCAACAGTTGGTGCCTGCCAGTGACTCATTAGTTAGCCTGAAGGCTAAAAGCCAGATTTCATGATGTGGTGGGCACAACACAGATAGCCCATTGTGTAGCTTTGTGTTTAACAAGAAACAAACCAACAGTTGGAGATAGCAAGATCTTGACCAATACTGAAGTAATTGATCAAGTGAGATATGATCTCACCTGTTTCACTATACAATCCTTTCCAGTTGTTTGTCAGTAACTTTCTTTCCTAGCAGCATTGTGACACTTGATAGACCCTGATGTCATCTGTTGTAGAATAGCCAGTCAAAGAAACATTATTTGATACAACAAAATTACAGCTCAGTGGCAACTACTGAAAGTTTTGTTATTATATACTAAGTATTATAGATTCAAACATTGACCTGACCATTGCATGATTAAATTGTGTATTTTCTAATAGTATCACTTGTTTTTTTTTATTAACTTGTAGTTTTGTTTTGACTAACATGGATGGTAGATAAAACTTATGTTAAAGTGTTACCATCTGTTATAGAGGTATTTTTGACTGAACAATACTAAAAACTTTATGCTTTAGAGAATTCAACCTTTATATATCAAATGTCTGCAGTTTTTCATATTTGTTTGTGCATAAGATTTCTTCCATGCTTTAAGATTAAGATTAAATGAATTCTTTTTATAGTGTATGATCATATCATCAGTGCAGCTGTTGTAAATGCAGCTCTCACAAGGAAACAGTTTGGTACATCATCTCTGGGCAGCTTTGATGTGGTAGATTCCCATATAGACCAATATGGAAAAAAAACAGATAACCTGCTGTGTTTAGATGGAGGTGGAATTAGGGGCCTCATTCTTATAAGGATTTTGATGGAACTGGAGACATGTGTTGGATGCGACCTTGTTAAATGTTTTGACTGGATAGCTGGCACTAGCACTGGTGGAATTTTGGCTCTTGCTTTAGCCCAAGGTCAGAGCTCAAAATTTTCATTTTACTGTTCCCTTTTAAGTTGTAGGTTATAGCTCAAGAATTGTTTTGTATTAAGCTAATCATTTAAATTCATAGTTCAAAATGATTTCATAAAACTTGCATTTACTCTGTATTAAATTTGGAAATATAACATACAGACAACAATGGACTATTTAGCCTTTTGAGGTTGTCCCTGTACGCCCACTCATGAGGAAAAGAAAAAAACTTAAACTATTGCTCAAGTACCAAAGAAAGAGAAGTGCTGGAATGCTCTATATATTGTCTCAACCACAGTTAAAAAGTAACTTAAAATAAGGTACATGTTTTTTTAGTCAATGAAAATAAAAAAATGTCCAAAGTGAAAAATGAAAACAAGAAATTAATGAAATAGAAATGTACGTTGTAGGTATATATCAGTGATTCTCAACCTCTGGATCTGTGGAACTCTTCTGGCATCAAATTTGTGTCATGGAACCCTTCACAGAACTCATTACAAAAAATGTTACAGCAATACTATATCAGTAATTCCAGACAGAGTACATATGTGTAATGCAGATATATACTCACACAAATACATGCAAAGCATGAAACATTTCATACACACATACTGAAAAGTGTGCTCTTTCAAATAATAAAAATTTACATGACTCCAGCACCCATTTGTATCTATTCTTGCTCACGAACTTAAAATAATGCAGTGACTTGTTATTATGTTGGGTCATTATGAAACCCACTATACTGATAAAGAACTATGATGTAGTTGGATTGCAATTATGTGACCAGTATGTATTTACACATTAGAATATGCATAACTCTTGCATTCTGTGGAACCCATAGATGTTTGTCAAGGAACCATCTTTGAGAAGCACTGGTGTACACTACAAGGACCTAAGTAATAATAACCCAATGCACTTTGGGCATAACAGAGTAAAAAAGAGAAATATATTCAGTACAGATTAGTCATTTGATTCACCAACTGTGTGTGCATTAGTTGATTTAAAAGAATAGGATTATTTATTTATTTATTTGCTCCTTTCCCAACCAGTATTTATCAAACCTAAAAAGAAATGTTAGTTGAATCACATCTATGTAAAATGTTGCACACACACACACACAATAAAATGACAAAAATACTTAGTATTTCATTCTGTTTTATTGAAATTTTTTCATTTAAGTTCTCTTATTTAACTTGAGTTTTTAATTCTTACATTTTAGTTACTTCTGTTAACAAATATATAACAATAAATAAAAAATATACATAAAAAACAAGAAATGAAGCACTTACCTTATCCTTGATGCCTGTTTGAACTTGGGTGCCTGCTTTTGTAACCTTATTTTATTCTAACTATATTGGCTATATATAGTTCATGTAGGTTTTAAATATTCATTTTAGTACACAGAAAATGCATCAGGCACTTGAATAGAATGTCCCAGAATTGTTATAATTTGTCTGGCTTTTTGATTAATCTATAAATAGTTTTAAAACTTTCCATTATACCTTAGAACAATGTCTTTACACACACACACACACACACACATTGTGAACTATCGGCTTTCACAGTAGAAAGCAATCAATCATCTGATTTATTTAACTCAGTATATGGTTCTTCTGGTGGTTATAAACCTGTCCAGTAAAATTTGAGATAAAATTATTGACATATATTTAAAGAGAGAGAGATTGGAGAGGCATGTAATGTATGTTGAACAAAAATAGTTATATCTCATTAAAGCAATAAGATAATAAGTTAAAAGTTTTATAGTATTAGGTATATCGGTAGCCATCAAATATAAATTTAACTAAACTAAGCTATTTTACAATATATAGATTAAATCCAAGATAAACATAACTTTAAAATACCCTTTAATTATTAATGGTACTATTAGTTATTAGTACTACAAATAGAGATGTTCACATCTGGTTACACTTTTTAACTAATTTTACCAATTCTATCTAATTTACAGGAGTTAATAGTTACCAAATAATAGTGGGAACTATGATTTTAATTCTCAATTTAAATAAATTATCTTTCTTATTAAGCTTACATTTGTATTAATATTTTTTTTTTTGCAGTGTAATAACTTTAGTATCCTAAAATACTCTAAGTACCTACAACCAACTATCTAAAAACACAGTAAATGATGCCTAATGATGTAACTTTAGATTACCCGTATATTTGGAACTAGTCTGACTAAAATAAACACTCTAAACATTAAATAATACCAAAATGTAAAAATTAATAGTAATGATTTCTTTAAAAACTAAGAATGAGCAAAATGTTAGGATGGGAGTAGGGCCTTTAATGGATAATAACAGAAGGATTTTTTTTATGATTATGAAATGACTGGGATACTAAATTCAACCTGGGAAGGAAAAGTTGTCCTACAAAGACAGGCTAAAAACTTAGAGTATGTCTGATTGAAGCAGTCAGAATTATTAAGGAAATTCAGAGTATTAATGCATCATCATATTTTCTACTTAGTGATGACAATGGTAAGACAAGTGGGCAGAAATATGAAATTTAGTATTGTGGGAGTCATCTTCAACTTTGACTTTTATTTTTCAAACAGGGTGGTTGGCCTTTGAAATGGTTTGTCTTCAGTTTTGGTGAATGCAGTAAATTTAAGGGAGCTTATAGGAAGGCTCAATAAATATGTAATTGATCAGTTTTTTTTAAATGGATGGGACTACCCCTTGTTCTTGAATTTTATGTTGTGTTAAAATAATACTTCTCAGAAAAACGATTTATTTTATAACTAAAATTATATGAAACTTCACTCTCTCAGGGGTGTTTCATAAGTTATAAATAAAATGAAAATATGAGTCATTAGTAAAATTGAATTACTATGTTGAAACATTATCTAATTATAATGTTTTCCATTGCAAATTAAGTAAATGAGGAAATAAACTTGGCTATTTTAGAAATAGATAAAACTGTAAATGTTTTAGCTTCTGATTTTACAGTTTTCTTGTTTCAAATATAAAATTTTTTTTACATTTAAAGATAAAAAGAAAGACAAAATTGTAACATATATAAAACACAATGTTTCCAGGTTTGTTTGCTTAAACTTATTATTATCATATTTTCTGTCTCATCACTTAGGAAAGAAACCGAAAGAATGTTTACAGTTGTATTTTCGACTGAAGGACAAGGTGTTTGTAGGATCCCGCCCATATGATTCTCAGCTCTTGGACCAGTTTTTAAAAAAGGAATTAGGAGAAGACACTGTAATGACTGACATAAGAAATGTCAAGTATGTTTATTACCATTTTTAATAACAGTTTTTTGAAGCATTTCAGTTCATTTAACTAAAAACATTTCAATGTACAAACTGTATATATGTTCAGACAATTCTTATTTGCTGAAAAGTGAAAATAACATTTCACTTTACTGTTTGATATTTTAACTGAAAATTTATTTTGGATACTCATAAAATATAATTGAACTTTTGAGAGAAAGAGAGGTTATATTAGCATTAGAAAGTTACTACATGAACAGTAAAATATCCAACAATTCAGATGTGTTTAAGTAGTATTTTGTATTTGTCACCTTTATGTTCCTAGCTGGAACATCATGCAATTGCATTTAATGTCCATACAAAGCCACAAGATAAATTTTTAAATAAAATAATTATTCATTTCAGAAAATATAATGTTCTTTTTTGTTGCTGAAAGTTGAACAAGCATTACTTTGGTCAAACTGGTCTGTGTATGGAATTATCATTGATATACATGTGTTAGTATTTTTGGTACATGTTAGTATTAATTATGTTATTAAACCTGGAGGTAAACATTTTAGTAAGTACCATCCTGGCCATCTGAGCTACCTATTTTTGGATTTAATATTCTTTCATGGACAAAGATAAATGACATTCAGAATAAGTAATATCTTTCAGCTAGATAACTCTAGTTGAATCTCTCATTTTTATAATATAAGTTGTTGTTTTTGTTATCTATCATCCATCTCTTTTACCAAGCCATTTATTTAGCATAGTTTTAGAGTATTTTTATATGCCTGACTCTGTTTGACTACCTCTATTTATAATCATAATCATCTTAACAACACACTAATAACCAGGGCAAAATTATTTTTAATTTCATTTGAAGCCATTCTGTTTATTGTGTATATTTACTTTTGTCATTGTTGTTAATGTTGAATTAAATTACTGATTATGGTAAAACTTTTTTGTTGCTTTTACATATTTTCTTGTATTTACTTACTTTATGATGAAATTTCAAGTTTTTTGTGCCGTTTCATTTTACAGAGATAATTAGTTGATGCATATTTTTATTTATTTTCATTTACTTTTAAGAGCATGTTAATGTACTGTATTTTCATTTCCTTATTATATTTCATATATCTAGTTACACTGATATCACTCCTACAAAGCTTGTGTCCTATCTCACTTAGCAACTTTGTAATTCGATTTGGGCTCTTGTATGGATACCAAAAAAGTTTATGGACTAGGTTCATAAAGTTGCATGAAAACCTTTCCATTGAGGTCAATAAATGGAGGATCAAATTGGTTTTGGTGGCTATCAGGATTGGCTGCAAGGATGTACTTGAAATTTAATAAGAATATATACATGGTTGTTCAAAACATTGTGTAAAAATGTGTTTCATAGTTGTTATCCTCTACGAGTTTTCATGAGTAATTTTATTGGGTATTGTTGTATTGATGGTTTTCTGTGAAGAGTCTTTTTTTTGTGTTATATCTTCTTCACACCAGGCAAAGGACTATTGCCTAAAATGTTGTGGAATTGAGTAATTTGTCTTTTCTATTACAGAATAAAAATCCTGTATTTAACCTCACCCATCCTGTCCAGAAACATTTTTTTGAGATGTTCAAAATTATTAGTTCATGAACACCAAAAAGAAAAGAGGGTCCTAGTTTTTCCCAGTATGAGACAAAGCCTTTCTGGTACCTAGGATTTCTGTTTTGTTTTCTCATTTATGACTTTTTTTTCCATCTATATTTTAGTTTTTGTTTATGCTTCATAAGTTTTGAATACCAAAACAGAGAATTTTTGACTAGTTTCTGTTTTTTTTTTTTCTACGTTAATTTTTCCTGGAAAACAAGCTCTTTGGAATTTTAACAGTTAACTGTTATTACACTCCATCATATCTTTTTATTTCAAAATGTTTTGGATTCCTTATAGTGATAAAGGCTGTAAACTTCAACATGTAGTAATTACCCTTGCATATGGCACTGGTTGCATGCACATATAATATGAGAATGATCTAGAAAAAATGGGAAAGTAATGAGTGATTGAGAAGCTTATAAGACATGTAATTTTGCTTTTTATTTATCAGTTTGAGGAACTTAATGACAAGTAATTAGATTACTAGTGACTTCTTTATTAGCTGAAACTGTGACTTTTTTTTCTTGTTAGTGCATAACTTGTATACTATGTTTCTTGATTCTTCATTAGTGATTTCAGAGTTGATTAATAGTCCATATTTCTCTCTTATTAGAGTGACTGTGACTGCAGTATTAGCTGACAGACTTCCTGCTCAACTTCACCTATTCAGGAACTACAGATCTCCTGATGAAATCTTAGGTGTCAAAGAGGATGGTCTCTATTCACAATTTTTTATGGCAGCAGAAGGTGAAGAACTTGAATTCATTTGTACAATGTTTGTGTCATCTGATGTACATAGATAAAAGTATCTGAATTTTTTTAACACAATACAGCCCTTAATACTGTTTTTAAATAAATGCCATTGAGAAATGTGAAAATATGTTGTTCCAAAGTTTGTTTTGATTTTTTTAAGCACTGAGGTAGTTACTTTTTTATAATAATTACAATGGTTTTGATAATTTTTTCAATTCTTTGTAATTACCATAATAATATAATTTTTATTTCAGTGGTACTCATTTGTTTTATTATTAACAGTAAATTCCATAGCATGTATAGAAAAACGGTCATTTTGAAGATTTTCTTTTTTTACAATAGTTCCACCCAGACTTATATTTTTGTGGTTATCTGATAAAAAGTTTTATGTAAAAGTGTAAAGAAATGTGTGACTACATAAATTATTTTTAAAGATATGTTTTTTTCACTTTATCACTAACTGTGTGTTTTGGTAAAATAATAGATAAAGTTAGGTAATTTTTATACTGTTGCACCTATCTTTGCACATTTTAATAACAGGTTTGATAAAAGGACAATAAATCATTAGAATAAAACAAAAATGGTAACCTACTTAGCTGATTAGAGTAATTTTTTCCCCCCATACTCTCCTCTTATAATCTGACATATTCTATTGAGCTGTGATTTTATGGAGTTCCTGCATAAAGATCTTTTTCTTTTTCTATAGTTCCTACTTCCATATTGTGTGTTTAGTTCATACATTCCATCTATCCAGT
>NW_013667773.1:74117-75659 GCF_000517525.1 Limulus polyphemus
AAATATAAAGTAGCAATTGGCAGTTTGAAAATAGAAGAATTTCTTTATAATGAAGTTCAGTATACTTTTCATTAATTATTGTCTTTTGTGTATACTAACTACTCAAAATTGTTGGGAATGATTTCTTTTTGTGCCTGTACAATATCAATATGTTTATACATCTACAACTTGTATATCAACACACATACACACAACAGTTATAATACAGTTATTTCAAGTGGCAATTTTAAAAAAACAACCACATTACTTGTGTCACATGCACAACTGTTAGCCTCTTCAAATTTTATCTGCTTTAAATGTTAGTCAAAAGCTAGTACACATCTTTCAGTATCTATGCAGTGAACATGAATGCAAAGAATTTTAATTACATAAGTATATTAATACGAAGTTTAGTATCCTTTTACTATTTAGATACCTACTGCATTACATACTGAAAACCTCTAAATTGGAATGTTGTACATTTTTCTAATAAAATCATATAAAAACAAGACATTGGTCATACCAAATTTACTATTTACTGATTCATATTTACTATGGCTGTAAAGAATACGTAGAGCTCCCTGAAGCTTCATTATAACTATGCTCAGCTGTACATCCTTTGTTGTTACGATGAAATAATGCTATTCTCAGCATTAGATGAAAAAATAAGAATGAAAACTCTACCCTTAAAGTTGATAAATTTATGATCAAAGTTTCAAGTTACAAATAAATTCCAAAATAAATATGTGCAGCACTTTATAACAAAGCTATTTAATATTAGCATTCTAAAATTTTAAGTTGAGTACTCTTTGCTAATCTATTAAAATCATTTACTTTCCACATTTAGTTCACTATAAATATTTACCATTGTGGTCTCTAGAGATGTTAATTTTCCAAAAAAGGAAATTATGAAAAATTTGCAAATTTTTTTTCATTTCAAATATAGATTTCCCATTGAATATGTAACAGATCAGCATTCAAAAATATTGCTAATTTTGCTATTGTTATATGATGGTAAAGTTAAAAATGTATTTGGATTGGTAAATTCTCTATTGAGGAATTTTGCTTTGCACACAATATTACTAAACATAGCTATAATAGTAGGTAGTTATTTCTTTAAGTCTATAGTGAATTTGTTATTGTGCTTCTTAGTACTTCCAAACAATTCTAGCAAAAATTAATGGTTTAAAATATTAGCAGTCACAGAATTATTAATATGAAAGTTATTCATTCTGAGTTGCTGTCTACATTAACTTTATCCTCTCATAATCTTTTATTCTCACTAATTTTGCCTTCTTGATTTTCACTGGGTCTAGTTGTAGCTGTTAGATTCTGCTTTTGGTTCTCAGTTCATGATAATGCCTTTTTTTGTTACGGTGTTACGAAGATAATTATTAATA
Organism: Limulus polyphemus; assembly: GCF_000517525.1. Classification (NCBI taxonomy): domain Eukaryota; kingdom Metazoa; phylum Arthropoda; class Merostomata; order Xiphosura; family Limulidae; genus Limulus; species Limulus polyphemus. The sequence continues at coordinate 75,497 of NW_013667773.1, forward strand.
AAATTATAATATAATAACATAACATAATCATTAGTTTACTTAGTTATAAAGAAAAGTGGTGAATGGATGGATGAAACAGTGTTTATATATATATATATATATATATATATACATACATATTACACAACAGCTGTAGTTAAGTGTAGTAAAATTTAAGAACTAA